>NW_022746987.1:840034-851503 GCF_011630105.1 Anneissia japonica | reverse complement strand
CGAGAAGACTTGTTCTACCACCAGAACCATAGGCGAGCGTGCCTTTCGAACCAGCGCCGATATTATGGCTATAGCTTGCGGCGCCCCTGCTAACCGCTCGGCCATTCGACTCACCATATATATGGGCACATACACAAATTTGTCTCATACAATCTGATAGTGTGGACAGATCTTTAGATTATAGATTTTAATGTCAATACCATGATGGCTCTAATGTGAAATACCCCTCAGGTGCATAATATGTGTTGCATGAGAGTTCAGTGACCCGAATAGTAATGGAAGTGCATAGAGACCGCAGTTGGCAGAATGTCATGAGGCTGATGCTGTTATTAATATTATTTTTGTTATTATTTTTATTATGATTATTGTAGAAATAATCTTTATTGCGATTTCAAATATATACAGAAATTGAAGTTGAACATTATAAAATTATTATTAACTGGAAGAATAATTATTAAATTGTTGACAGTACTTTAATATGATTATTATTTACTAGATTTTTTTTCTGTAAATATATGTATATGTATATATATATGTATATGTATATATATATATACATATAAATACATATATATATTCAGTCGTTGAAACAAAAAATTATGACAAGGCATGTAGACTGTAGCACACTTCATTTATTTTCGAAAGAAATTTTCGGCCAGTCCTCTGGCCTTCATCAGCTTTATAAAGCTGATGAAGGCCAGAGGATTTTCTTTCGAAAATAAATGAAGTGTTCTACAGTCTACATGCCTTGTTGTCATAATTTTTTGTTTCAACGACTTATATATAATTTAAAGAACACACTTGGATTTACAATGATATATATATATATATACAGTATATATTATGATATTCTCTTCATTATAATCTATCCATTTATGTTCTTTGAAATTAAAATTATACAAAAAGATATATAATTTATGCATTATATGTTTTTAGAAGTTTTTAACCTTTTACAGAAGGTGTTATTTGACTCGTAGGTATTGAATCCTGCAAGGTAGTATGTTGTTCTTTTATAAAGAAAAAGCCTGTGATCTCAGTGCTCACAGGTCCTCAAATGGCAATTGATATGTAAAGCTAACCCAGATTTTTATCCCGTCAAGCTTCAGCCAGGCAGATAGCACACTCCACAGCACTTGCTTCCATATCTGGTCTTGGTGAGTATTTCTGACCCCATTTTAAACTCTGATTTTGTCCAAGAAAATTGGAAAAATATTACAGCTTTATGTTGTAGAGAAGTTCACCTTGCCTGTGATGTTATAAGTCCTAAATATATACCCCTTTACCTATGTAGATATTGTATAATAAAAATTTAAGGGTGTGCACTATGATAATCCAAATTACAAGCTGGACAAAGACTTTTATAATGAAACAGCCGATCTTTTTCAATAAAAATTTGATTCTACACAACAGATCTTGAGAATATGAAACCGTTGGTAGTGCTCTCCCTTGCAAATATGTCCATTTTGTAAAAGAATTTTTTACACAATGGTAAATTGCATCTTGATTAGTTCACACTGCAGTACTTAGTGATTTTAATTTTTTTTTTCCTGTTTCATTATAAAACTAATGTAGTAATTTGAAATTTATGTATGTATATGTCAGGTTAAAGTATGTCATATAGAAGATAATTAGGATTATATACTTTAGATATTATATAACAATATAATATTTAGTCATTCTTTAGATAAAAATGTTTCTGTAGTGTTGCATATTGATTTTCCAGGAGTAAAAACTGTTGCATTACCCTTGTAGGTACTGGAGGCTACAGCAGTAGTGGTGAAAGTGGAGATGAGAACAAATGGGGCAAAACAGATGAAGATGAAGAGACGAGTGATGAGGAACTACAAATTAGCATTCGCAAAAAACAAAGAGCATGGAAAGAGAAAATTTTGCAAGAAAGTAAGTTACTACAAAGCTAATCACTGATTTGAAAATACAATGAGGTACAGTAGGCGTTACTTGGCCAATGTGTCATGAAACCATTATGTTGGCTCTGAGTTGCTCACCTTGTGTGACACCACTAACCCTGGTATTCTTAAAATGAACTTTAGTCGTAGTTTGAGCTAAAACTTCAAAATTACATCATTTCGTATTTCGACTAGCACTACAACTAAATCACGCCAACCTCGACTAAAATGATACCTCCGCAGGCAGATTTTTTTTGTCAGGCTAAATCGCTGATTTGAAATATTGAACCCACAAAAAACATGCTTTTTTTAACTGTCAATAAAGTAAAACGAATAGAAATGATTGTATACGCAGGTCTGATATATTTTCGGCGTGTTAAACAAAAGATACATCAAGTTTAACTTCCAAAATGAGAAATTAACATGTTTTTGCTAGCCACATGCGATAGTTCCTGATTTGCACGAAATCCCCTCACGTTGCAGTCACCTAGCTTCACCATAACAACAACAAAGATGGCGCCGCCCTCACTCGGGCTAATTTATAATAGTTCTCCAAAGAAAGCAAATTTCCAGTGACTGTTCAAATTTTCTATCTTTATATGTTAACGGCCAATAGAGTTATCATTAAAGAAATTAATTAAGCGAATGATTAACTATTATGAATTATGAGGAAATATGTTTTTGAATGGCAGGCGGCAGCTTAATATTCATGCACATTACCGGATCTCTAAAAATTTCGTCTTATATTAAAATGAGCTCTTTTCATTGGTCAGTTTGTTAGTCGTTGCTTGCCAGCCGTCTTCAGTTGAACTAAAACTATGACTTGATTTAGTCGTAGTTAGAACTTTGACTACGTTGTTTATGAATACAAATCTAAATTTAAGTTGGAACTAGGACTAAATGAATATCTAGTTCGAAGTTCGACAAAAGTTTGTTTTAAGAATTCGGGCATAAATTATTGAGCTTGACCTGATGGCTTAAGAAACTCCCAAGTTTAGTCCATGGTTTAGTGAAAACACAGTGGCTACCACTAGTCTAGTTTTCTGCATGACATTGTTTATATTGTTGTCCCACTACTAAACCTTTGTGTTTTATCAAATGATGTCATGCAACTAAATCATTGAGCCTGATGTAATGGCTAAGTTGGAAACGAAGTTGCTTGTGAAATATATTGTCATACCACTAAACCATTAAAGCCTGGTTCTCACGAGAGCCCTAGTATCCGGATCGGGAGCTAACCGTTAGCGCTAACTGTTAGCACCTGGTGAGAGCGCCCGATCGGTTAGCGCTAACCGTTAGCGGTATCCGGATACGCTAACGGTTAGCAAGCGCTATCGGTTAGCAAGTTGAGGGCGTTTCTATCATTAACCAATCATACGTACACATTTACAATTTCCAGTTTTTTATTGGCCTGTGATTCAATCATCATACAGTATTGTTGGTATCCAGATCAGGATTTTCTCGCATGGACGTATGACAGCTAACGGTTAGCAGGATAACCGTTAGCTGCCATGTGAGAACATAGCCATCGTTTGCTTTGAACCTGATGCCTAATATGAGAATAAGAATTATTTCTCTAGTGTCATACTAATAAACCAGTGCTTGATTTAGTACTAGCCAAAAAAAAAAATTAAAAAACAAAAAATAAGCAAATATTGTACCACGTTTAAAATGTTTGCGCCACGCTCATATAATATATATTTTATTCAAAAAGTTACAATATATATACCGAAGTGTCGAACTGCAATGTTGCCCTTCAATTACATATCAGGCCAAAAAAAAAAATGTTTTTGTTTGCCATCCTCCACTCGCCCCTAACTCACTGAAAAAAATAGGGGCGGAAAAACAAGAAAAACTTGCAGGAAGTTTTTTTTTTTTTAGCTTTTTTCTTAACAAATTAGAAAAGTTTGAGTGAATTTATCTTCATTTTTTGCCAGATGCCCTACAAATTAGTCTAAAGTTGTCTGATGTAAGATATTGCCATTCTAGGCCTTTGTGGGTTAATTTTATTACATCTGATGAGTATTTAAAAAAAAATTAATTAATTAAAAAAAAACTTTTTCCACCCACCCCTATTTATCATTTTTTTAAAAAAGAAGGGCAAACAAAAATTTATTTTATTGGGCATCATCATGAGGCACCACCTTCAATGGCAAGCTCAACTGCAGGATCTCTATATATGACTCCATCTTGCTGGTACTAGTTTGAATGAATTGTTTCCTAATTGTTTTAATAATTTAAGTGTACATAATATTAAATTAAATGTATCGTGTAAATGAAATTTAAATTGTGGAGCACTGGTTAAGCTGCGCCGTGCCCGAGAGCATAAGTAGTATAAAAAATGTATCCACCCTTTAAAATTTTGCACACCACCTCTACATTTTTCGGATAACATTTTCTGAAATTCTGCCACTCTTTACAAAAATCCTGATGAGAGGGCTGGGTATGATTAATTCATGTCTTCTGTATTTGTTTTTGTAATAGAATATTATTAACATCCATCAAAGTAATCAATTTTCAAATTTAATTGTCGCTAATCAGTATTTTGAAGAAAAAAAACCGGATCGTCATCAAAAATGATCTATTGCGCATGCGTCGTCGCGTTGCATCTTCATAGAATTGCGATGGATTTGACTCTGGGTAGTATGGACAGAAAAAAGCAAAAAGCTTCAATTTTACACCTGATACTGTTTTTTTGGATAAGGTTCTATAGACACAGCATAGAATTGTGTTGTGGGTTTGATAAAAACAAACTTGGTACTTGACAGGAAAATCCTTTTGCAGCTTCTGTCAGAAGCTAGACTACAGGGCCTCCCAACGGACAGCAGTGGCGGCGCCAGCAGGGGGAGCTTAAGCCCACACTGGGCAGGTCAAGCCCCCCACTGGACAGGTCAAGCCCCCCACTGGGCAGGTCAAGCTCCCCCTGCCGGACAGAGCTCATCGGGCAGTCAGACCGTAAAACATATAAAAATGGCCCACACCAAGCCACAGTCTGAGAGTGCCATTTTCGGCCATCCAGAGGTTGATATTCTTTAAAAAAATCTCATTTTGGAGGGGGAACCTCCTCTCAACCCCTTCCTCCATCTCGAGGCTACGAGCTCAAGTCCCCCGTCGGACAACTTAGCCCCCCTCCCCAGAAAATATGTCCTAAAGCCGCCACTGCCGGACAGGTCAAGGGCCCCCTCCCTATCAAACTGAGCTCGTCGGGCAGTTGGACTAAAAAAAATAAAAGAATAGGCCCATACCAAGTCAACACATGTCTGTCACAGTTTGAGTGTCATTTCTGGCTATCCAGAGGTTCCTGTTCTTAAAAAAATCTCATTTGGAAGGGGAACACCTTCACAAAATCTTCCAGCTCTAGTCCCCCTGTCGGACATCTCGGCCCCCAGAAAATATATCCTACAGCCGACACAGCTATTAACCTTATTATCAATGGCACTAAACAAGCAGAACAAAAAAAAACCCAATGCCAAGATTAATAATAAAATAATAATAATGATAATGATAATAATAGTAATAATAATTTTGGCTTAAATAGCGCATTATGCTAAAGCCTCGATGCGCTAACATCACCGCAAATACAGTAGTGCAATATTTCATGAATGTCCGCATAGGAACCTTGGCCCTCGCAGAGGTCTGGTCTTTAATTCTGTTTTTATCTCATTCCCACTGATGTGGGGATGAGATTCCCACTTCTGTTACTGATTTATTTCTTTTTAGTGATTGTGCATTTTTCTTTGAGAGTCTTTGCACAGTGAATTTTTTTACTTTTTGACAATCCGCCAGAATAGTGCTAGGTTTTGTGATGTTTGTTTGTACTATCTGGAAAATAAATAAATGAAATAATTGAAATGAAACCTTTTTCGTCTCTTGATATAAAATACAATATTTAAAAAAAAAACACAAAGCGAGACAATTAAAAATATTTTCAGGAGGTGGACTGGATTGCCAATAGCAAAATTAATCACTTTCTATGTGTCTATACAACCCCTATCATACAAAATACAATACAAATAATTGTAATGAATAATTTCAATTGCACTGAAATGTATTTAATGTTCTGATCACCATTCTTAATGAGTGATTATAGGTGATATTAATTAAAACGACAGTTAACATTTTAATTGTTATGTTCTCTGATATTCAATCAATTTTTAAAAATTTTGTCTTCAGGAATTGCACTAGAGGCGGAAGAAGAACGATTTCGTCAACAACAGGAGATAGCCAACAAGATTAAAGATAGGGAAACTAATCCCAACACTAATGATAAACATGCAATTCCATTTTTGGACACCAAAGATACCTCCATCGAAACTGTCAAACAAGATGATGTCAGTGAGAGAGATGAGAGTAAATATGATGATGAAAAGAGTCTAGAAAAGAAAAATGAAATTAATTTAAAAGATGAAGAATTGACTAATAGGCAAAAGAGTAAAAAAAAACGTTCAAGAAGCAAGGAGAAGAGCGATAGGAAAAAAGATAGTCAGAGAAAGAAAAGCCGTCATCAGAGTCCCTCAAGAGATGGGCGTAGGCGGGGGAGATCATCTAGTTTGGAGGATTCTAGGAGGAGAAAGCATGAGAATACATCCGATATCCGGGAAAGTAGGAAAAGAAAAAGCCGCTCTAGAAGTAAAGATAATAGAAAGAGTAGATCACAAAGTAGAGATAAAAGAATCAAGAGACGACATTCTAGGTCAAGGAGTAAGGAGAGAAAAAGTGTTAGAAAACGTAGTACATCACAAAGTAGAGAAAGGAGACGGAATAGTAGGTCAAAAAGTAGGGATAGGAAAAATGACAGAAACCGTAGTAGATCTCGGGGTAGGGTTAGAGAATGGCGCAGTAGATCACATAGTAGAGAAAGGCGGCGACAACATAGAGATAGAAAAAGCGATAGAAAAGAGAGGAGGCGAAAACGATCAAAGAGTCTTGAGTTAAAAAAGGAAAGAAGACAGAAGAATAGTAGATCAAGCAGCAGTGATAGTAATGCGAGTTCAGAGGTAAATGGGCAGGGCAGTTCTGATCTTAACAATTTAGATAGCTCTTCTAATAGTTCTAATGAAAACCGATTTAATACTTGGCAGGTGAGATCAGAGAGTGAAGAAAGCAGGAGTGATAAGAAAAGTTTGAAAAGGAGTAAAAAAAAGAAAAAGAAACGGTCACATGAAGACTCAGGCTCTGAGCATTCTTCTGCTGATGAAAGGGAAACGAGTAAACGATCTCAGAAATATGATAAAAAATCAAGCAAGCATCGTTCGGCACCATCAAAAAATGAGCAGCAACGACAGGACAAAAGAAGTTCCGATGAAAGCTCTACTGAGGAAGCTTATTCCAGGTCAGTGAGATCCGGTAAGAAGCGCAGAGATCGATCAAGGTAAGTTGCAATATAGGATTACTTTGAGGTTAAAATAAATGTCATGTTCTGCTGGAAAGCATCTTCACAGATGACATTTTATAGACTTTGGTTATTTTATCAGTGTATTTTACCAGTTTTGCTTTTTTACACGTTGTAAGCCGTTTCATTAATATGAAAATACTTAGAAATGTTACATGTTTTAAGCATGCTATTGCACTATCGAATGAATTCGATCCCCAAAATCCAAGCTTTATCTTAATTTGCTTGGATGTTGTTCCAAATTTATGACCATAAAAAGGTTTTACACTAAAAATGTTTTTTTTATTAATATATAATGCAAGATGTCACTTTCAAGTATGCACAATTGCTGTGGCATGATGCTCTTCTAGCCAATCCTGAAAAGATCTTCACTACTCTAGTACTTTTATATGATTGTAACTAGAAGCTGGATTTGTATGTTTTGCCTTTTGTTCCCACAGATCAGTTTCCCCAAGAACATCACGCCGATACTGAACACCATATTGGCTTTAATGCCAACTATGGAACGAGAAGTCAACTAGGAAAACCAGTGATGTGGAGAATTATGAAACAGTATTGTGTGCAGGAGTAATGCGAGATTACTAGACAAATGATGGTAGGCCTACTGTACAGCGGTAAAATTTATAATTTGATAACTTACTGTATTCCTGAATTGTTTCTTACAGTACTCTTCCAAACATTATTGTCAATGGAAATGGAAGTACTGTATTTTAATACTATTACAGATTATCTAGATTAGGCCTACTTAAGCCTTTAAGACGTGTATTTTGCTGGATAAATATATACTGTATTTAATCTCTTGGACAACACAAATGCTGAATAAGTAGGTTATTTTGATGCAGTGTATAAAATCTCTTGTTATGACAGATATTTGTCTTTTTCAAGATGAAGTCATACAATAGTGCTCGAATCAGTGGATGATGAACATGTAAAGTTCAGGAGATTTGCTCAAAAAGGAGTTTTTGTGGGACCATTGAAACCCCCTGGTTAAAGCCTGGATTCCCATCATAAACAAATATTTAGTCTACAATCTTGTATTTGTTAGCCAAATTAAATGCTTGAAATCTTACAAAACTGTGTTGTTATTATACACAATATAATAGCTGTGTGATAAAATGATAACTCCATAATTATCTTAAACTTAACTGTACTGTAAAAATAGTTTATTCCTAGTTTTAATTTCATAATAGCATTTACTAAGTTTGTGAATGTATAGCATCATATCATTTGGTGTATTTTATCACATTATGTACATAGTGTCATATTCTTAGGAGATGGTTTTTTTTTTTACACAAATTTTACATGAACAATCACATTAGTCAGTCATATGTATTCCTGTTTACATTGAACAAGATGTTAACACGCTAAGCATTGTTGGATGGCTAAATCGGGGCACTCACTGTGCACGGCGGTCGTCAGCCGACGCGATTTCAACATAACTGGACGATGCTCAGACGGATCGTTTTTAATGATATGATCTGTTTAGAGCAAGGAGGTATTTCAGAGTGCCACCGAAAATCAGCAGACAGCGTCGCTTTGCCTAGCATTCAAAATGAGCGACGTTGTATTCGTCGTACAACTGTCGTAAAACGCAGTGAGTGCCCAGCTGACAAGAAAATGGCCCTGGAAAAATAGCCCCTGTAAAAATAGCCCCTGTAAAAATGGCCCTTGTAAAACTGGCCCCAAATGACAAGTAAGTAAAAATGGCCCCGATGAAAAAATTCAGTAATAGAAATTATATTTTTTTTTTCAATCTTCAAATATTTAAATACTGTAATAAGCAAGAATTGAATCAATAAATAAAAAAATGGCCCTCAATTATAAAATTTAAAAAAAAGTGAAAATCGTAAATTTATAAATAAAGTTATATTTTTTCCTTTGAAACTAAGATCAATTTATGTGCTTTTTTTTTTATTTCTCTAAAAGTATTTGTTTTTTAACAAATGCAGTTACACAACAGATGCAAATAACGTACTGAGAGAATATCAGAAAGCAATGGCCATTAAATAACATTATTATTTTTTGATAGAAATAAAATTTTAAAAAACGTTATACCAAAATATTCAGCTCATAGATAACCACAAAATTCACTTTTGTTAAGTACCAAATGAAATAACTTTACATGGTATTGCCCACAAACTTCCCAAAACACACTGTAGAAATCCCAACAAATCAATGGTGATTGACTCACTTGGTATATCAATGAGAAAATTAAATTTCATAAGAACCTATTTTTGGATTAAAATGTGGATATATTTTTTTGTGAAAAAAATACTTGTGAACACACCACAAACCTCCAAACACTCTGCGAACCCCATCCAAACCCTTTAATTATGATTGTAGAACTCTCTTTAAAAAAAAAATAATAATAATTTGATGTTCATATCAACCCATTGTTTGTGGGGTTTACCAATACCTGGAATGAATTTCTGGAAAATTGTGATCCCTTCAGTAGAATTGACCACAAATAAAGTATTTTAGTATTAATAAATACATGATTTATGTTGATTTATTGATTATTCTGTTGCTATTTCTTAACATTTAAATGGGAAAAAAATTAAAAGTGTTATTCATGGCATTTTTTTTTCATCTTTGAATATTTTATCTTTGAATATGTAATTCCTGCAAAAAGTAAAATGTAATTGGCAATTTATATGATGTTAGATTCCTTTTAAAAACTAAATTATTTCAGTTAAAAAAAATGCATATAACGATTTAAAAAAATCAGTTTTAATGCAGAATTTTATTATTTTGGCCATTTTTACTGGGGCCATTTTTTCCTGGGCCATTTTTGCTGGGGTCATTCTTACTGTACACCGACAAAAACAGGCAGACATTTTGACATATAGAATTAGCATCGTTTAGTTAAGCAGACTATCAAATTACATTTACGTCAGCAAATGTGTTGGTATAGCATGAATATCTGTTGAAAAACTAGTGTACACGCTGCAGTCTTGATTCAGTGTCCGACCAGTTTACCGAAGTTCAGTTTGCACAACGCCAGACTTGCAAATTCCACTTCACTAAAACCTAGATTGCCGAATGCCAGGTTGTCGACTCAAAAATCATGAAACCCACTTTGCTAAATATCATCCCACTGTGTTTCAACTGTCTAATTCTACAGTTAATAAAGAACAAGTACGTGCAGGCTACTGTGATAGCTCTATTTCGGTGTTCAAGGGGTAGATCCAGGAATTTCAAATTGGGTAGCCTAATAGGTTTCCATCATTGATTTTAAATTGGCTGATGTTTCAAGATTTGTCCGAACGGTCAAAATCGAAAAATACAACCTAAGAAAAGCACCTACAATGTACCATATTTTATAATAGTCAAAAAAGGAATACTGTAATATGCTTTAATTTCTACCAAGCTCTACACTGGCTAATAATTAACTGTATAAGCCAGTCACAGTGGCAATCGTAGAACACGATGAATATAATAATAAATATGAATGAATATTTTGTAAAATGCTTGATCGCTTGTAAAAAAAAAAGATTTTAAATGAATTTTGGCGCCAACATTTATGAATGATAAATACTGTACTTACTTCTATTAGAAGCTTTACAGTGTGAAGTAAAATATATTATTATTATTATTATAACTATAGTATGTTGTAAGCCAAATGTAGTACGTGCATTTTAATTATTAGTTTTCTAAATAACATGCAAGTTATTTGTCTGGCCTTCAGCAATGTGGATTTTGGTAATCTGACCTAGATACACTGAGTCTTAAAATTCCTACTCACAAAAAAAAGGAAGAAAAAAACAGCTTGTTTGTCCTTGGTGTGCTTATTTGATACCATAGAAAACCAGAAAATTGAATGAAAATTGGCAAGAGTTGTAACACAGGTTGCCCCCAAGAAGTCATACATAAACAAAAAATATGCATTGTTCTTAATTATTTTTTACCTCCTTTAGAAATAGTGTCTATTATGTCCGCAAATCAATTTAAACTGGATGTGCACACTAGTTTTTCTACAGTACATATTGTAACCTATAAATACGGTTACATTGGAATGTATCCAGGTTCTTTCTGACCATGTTTTTAAAAACAGTACAGTAGTAGTTTAATAAATTTGTGAAATGAAAGCATGTTATTTTGTTCAGAATTTGTTTGTCTATGTACGACAATTAGATATTGAAGTGAGAAATGTTGAGATGGCTTTTGTTG
>NW_022746987.1:836016-838021 GCF_011630105.1 Anneissia japonica | reverse complement strand
ATATATATATGTGTGTGTGTGTGTGTATATGTATATACATACTATTATAACAGCCAAACGGAGAGCTGTTCATTTTCCATTACGCCAGGGGCGTCGGAAGCTATTTTTATTGGTCCGGCCAAATATATATAATCATCATTGCATTAACATACTTCTTTTCATTAGTTTTGTCTTTGTCTATAGCTCAAAACACGCACTATTCTATTATATCAATCCTTCATACTTGTACTAAATACATTATTTAACCATTCATGCTTTATCATTTATTTGTCACCATGGGATTTCATAAATATTAACGAAGGTACAAGTAATAATATATTGCTTTAACTGTAGAAATGATATTTTTTTTAATGATGTTTTACACTAGCCGACGTATTACCATACAGCCTGCTCAGTATGTTGTAAAAATACTCGAAAAAATTTGACATGTATTCGTCTCGAACCAGGGCCATAGCTCAGCTACTACGGGTTGTACGCATACTGGTAGCCTTGACAATGTCATAGTAGTCTAGAGGAACGGGGGGTTCCCATGCACCCCCAGGATATATTTTTAACTAACATTTTTGTAATCCTCAAAGTAACGAATTTTGATATTCTCATCGAAAAAAATCCTATGGAGTCATTTGGCGCCATTCTGGCGGCCATTTTGGATTGTGAATGAAAATCTCAATACATTTGGCGGTCATATTGCCGGCCATATCGGATTGTCAATGAAAATCATTAATTTGTATAATATATTAACTAAAAATCATATCAAATTAAATGAACCTCTAAAAACATAGGCCTATGTTATAAACAGTGTTTATTTTATATACAAATTAACATTGATTTCGTAATACATTCATTGCCCAGTCATTTTGGCAGCTACATTGGTGGCCACATTAAAATAAACATCGATTACCGTATAAAATTTCACCTACATTATACAAACAAAAAAATAACCAATTTTTTTCAGAGTAATGGTGTCATTGGGAATTGATTGAGATCTATGACATTATGATTTAAGCAGGTTTGATAACATTGAAACTACAAAATATGAGAAGTCACTTTATTTATACTCAAAATTTAACGCTCTGATCCTGGTGAAAAAGCGCTTTTTAATGGTATAGGCCTAATATATGGTATAAAAAATATTTTTAAAAAAATATTAGTACAACCACGGCGGTACAAACTAAAAGCTAATGGTCAAACTCAATGACCATGATTTTCTGGCCAATGTGATTCAAGCTCCCTGTTCACAAATGCTACCTGAGTGTATTCCCCCTCCCAAATGAAATGTGGGAGGGGGAATACCTGTGCGGTGAGGAGGAGGGGTTTAAGCCACGTGCAGGCCCCTCCCCCGTTGGCGCCGCTACTGGTTGTAGGGTGGCCAGTTCCTTTCCACGCCGTCATGAAAACACAAAAACCAACAACCAAACAAAGACGGATTCAAAATTCTTTTTGCACTTCGATTTCAGTTAAACTATTATTATCATAAAAGTCCTCTGTAGGTTGATAAATGCCACTTAAAGCCTATTTTTAAGCCTAAATAATGATAAATACGATGATACTCAATTAGGCTCATGTGGCCGAATCTTGGAAAACGACCAGGTTAAAAATTGGCCAATTTTGGTATAAAAAAAAAACCATGAGCTCATACTTTTTTTTCGGACGATATTTTTGACTCCACCATTTTCCGGTTGTTTTGTATTCCTTGACACCTTCAGATCACAAGAGTCCTCTGCAGGTTGATAAATGCCGCTTTAACAGGCCCGTACACATGGGGGGAAGGGGGTGCGGCAGGTGTGTTACCTGTCGCAAATCACCCGGAAGATCCACATTTTCAGGGGTAGACACTTTAGGACACACTCTCACACGTTCCAGAAATCCATCCACCAAAATTCCTTGACCATCAAAGTAGTTTCCAACAGGACTGCCTCTAATGTGTCGTACAAGCAAGGACTTAACTGTATAAGCTTTTTGATGATGAGGAAATTGAGTGTTTTTCCCTGCCGCTTTCGTGTCA
>NW_022746987.1:825846-835601 GCF_011630105.1 Anneissia japonica | reverse complement strand
ATGATGTGATTCAAGCTCCCTGTTCACAAATGCTACCTACACCAATGAACACCAGTCAGATGCAATGTTTAGATTCACAACAAATCTACTGTATATTTATTATTGTACTACACATGCTGTTACATCCAGTGAGTATTTTCTTTGGATGATTTACAAAGAAACTCCCTTATAAAATCATGTAATTCTTTAAATGACTATTTAATTAATAGAGGACCCTACACATATTTATTATTACTGCTGCCAAGGGAGTTCGCATTCAGTATTGTTTGTCTGCCTTTTAGCAAGATCACACAAAACGGATCATCATAAAATTTACCAGAGTGGTACAAAACCTAAGAAAAATCACAAGGCTTTTTGCAACAGAAGATAGGACTATTAACTTTCTTGAAGTTACCAAGCCGATGGTGTGTGCTTTATTGCAGCCACCAAAGTTTAAAAGTATTGAAAACTCACTTTTGACCAATCTCCATGATGACATCCTCTCACTGCTTCCATAGATCCTTAACTTGATGACTGAATATTCTGTGCCTGGCTGGTAGATAGGGGTAATATACTGGCGATGATTGATTATCAGAAGAGTTTTTCACTCGTCCCTGAAACAAAGCCACCAAATCCTGGAATCAGTTGTTTCTCTCCACTGCTACCAGAGCACTGTCAGAGGAAACCACCGTTCATGAAAATTTGACAGGAGTATGTTCTCAAAACTTTTGCAGTTTGTGGCTGCATGGGAGCTCTCTCCCTAATTTCACTAGCAGAGTCAAACTATGTCCGAAGTAACTTCAAATGATTTTAAATATTCTGGTCTCGTTTTAGCATGTTCCCCACAATAAGGTTAGTCTTATTAAACCCTAAGGCATTAGAAGCGAATTGTCACTACCAGTAAGGTAGAGCACTTTGGGAAATTTGACGTGGATGAACATGTTGGAGTTAAAAACAATAGCGATGGGTTAATTAAGCATGTACAGGGATATGTAATTAAGAGGTTGGTCCTCTATTTGGTGCGTGTTGGGGAGCCCTACACTATTGCCATGCCGACCATCCCCAACTAGCACCGGCTACTGCAGGTGCTATTAAGATGTGAGTGATGTTTTACCCTACCTGACATGTCATACGGAATACACAGTACGGCCCAAATACTGGTAAAAAAAAATTTACAAGTGATCAGGTGGGAATCGAACCCACGATCTCCAGGTAACTAGCCTGATGTCTTAACCACTAGACTACCGAGCTTGCGGTTGGTTGCTAGTGATGAATTTGATCCCCAAGTAGCAGTGGGTACTGCAAGTGCTATGAATGATGTGAGTTTGTCAGGAAAATATCATAGGAGTGATGTTTTAGCCCTACATGACGTGCTAATTTATCCAATATTCAGTACGTCCCCAATTACTAGCGGAAAAAAATTTGCAAGTGATTCGGATGGGAATCGAATCCACGACTTCCAGATCTCCAAGCTTGCACATGGCTAATGATGAATCCGATCCCCAAGTAACAGCGGGTACTGCAAGTTCTATTAAGATGTGAGTTTGCGTCAAGAGAATATAGGAGTGATCTTTTGCCCTACCTGACCCACTGCTACTTGGAGACAGAAGTTTACAGTGGTTAATGGTATGCCAAAACAGACTTTTAGAAGACTATGGTCACCCACAATACAGAAGGAGTAGGGGAATGAGCTGTTAAAACATCGTACTAGGCAATGGCGGCTCTAGGATATATATTTTTTCCGGGGGAGGGGGGGCCTGAGCTGTCCGACAGGGGGATCTAAGCTCGTAGGCCCGAGACTGGGGAAATAGTTTGAGAGGGTATTCCCCCTCCCAAATGAAATTTTTTAAAGAATATTAAGCTCTGGATGGCCAGAAATGACACTCGCCGACTGTGACAGACGTCTTGGCTTGGCGTAAGTCTATTATTATATTTTTTAGTCCTATTGCCCGACAAGCTCTGTCCGAAGGGGGAGTTTGACCTGTGCGGTGAGGAGGAGGGGTTTAAGCCACGTGCAGGCCCCTCCCCCGTTGGCGCCGCTACTGGTTGTAGGGTGGCCAGTTCCTTTCCACGCCGTCATGAAAACACAAAAACCAACAACCAAACAAAGACGGATTCAAAATTCTTTTTGCACTTCGATTTCAGTTAAACTATTATTATCATAAAAGTAGGTTGATAAATGCCACTTAAAGCCTATTTTTAAGCCTAAATAATGATAAATACGATGATACTCAATTAGGCTCATGTGGCCGAATCTTGGAAAACGACCAGGTTAAAAATTGGCCAATTTTGGTTAAAAAAAAAACAAACCATGAGCTCAAACTTTTTTTTCGGACGATATTTTTGACTCCACCATTTTCCGGTTGTTTTGTATTCCTTGACACCTTCAGATCACAAGAGTCCTCTGCAGGTTGATAAATGCCGCTTTAACAGGCCCGTACACATGGGGGGAAGGGGGTGCGGCAGGTGTGTTACCTGTCGCAAATCACCCGGAAGATCCACATTTTCAGGGGTAGACACTTTAGGACACACTCTCACACGTTCCAGAAATCCATCCACCAAAATTCCTTGACCATCAAAGTAGTTTCCAACAGGACTGCCTCTAATGTGTCGTACAAGCAAGGACTTAACTGTATAAGCTTTTTGATGATGAGGAAATTGAGTGTTTTTCCCTGCCGCTTTCGTGTCAATAACGCGCCACGTACAAAAATCATCTCTCTTTCTATAGGTTTCACTATAATTTTCTTATTTGTTTAATTAAATCTCTGCGAGTGCTATTTCCGGCCACTTAGAGGTGCCACAATCATAGATTTTCTTACCTCAGCCCAACCATGGTGGGGCTGAGGTGTTATAGACCCGTGGTGAATTCAAGGACGGGGGGGGGGGGTCGAGCCGACCCGGGGCCCCATAAAAGTTGGAGAGAAAACAAATATAGTTACCAACCGTCTCGTATCGTGCGGGAGGGTTTAAACTTGAGTCATTGACAGTATTTACGTGAATACTTAATTCACTGACGCGCTACTAAACATTAATCATTATGCCTATTCATTTTTTGTTTGTTTAAGTAATGAATTGTTTGTGTAGGTCTACATAGTTCGGGTGCTCAAGTTAAACATAATGTAGGCCCTTTATTGAGACTCAAATTGTACCGTATGTGTCTTTATTAAAAATATTTTTGTACCCGGTATTGTCAACAAACGCTCCTTGAAATCGATTTAAAACAGCTTAATATGCTCAGATCCTCAGGGCTCCGCCTCTGGACCCCGGGCCCTGCCCCCCCCCCCAACAAACTGGTGTACTCACGCACTTTAAATCTTCAAGGTTGGTAACTATGAACAAAACATACAGTAATCTGTCGATTTTGAAATTTAACCTTTTAAAAGTGAACATTTTGCCAATTTTCTTCAAAAAACGTAAAAGTTTTGCGTTCTGGTGGCACCTACAGCTGCTTTAAAAATGTGATTTCTATTTTTTATTATTCAAAGTCTTGCTTTTCATTTGGTTTGAAGTTTAGATAGAAACGCCTCTAGACATTTCCAATTGTTTCATATTCATCATTTGCATATTTTACAATATATTTTAACAAGATTTTATATGAAATATAAAGTACTTTAAGTTAATACTAAATGTTCATTAAAATCGCTAGAAATTATTTTTAAAGATAAGGCAAAAAAAAAAGCAATTTCGCTGTACAATAATACAATAAATAGGCCAATGTATCCTCGTTGATTGCTTTTGCAGGTAATAACACCAGTACCATACGTACAATTGAACCAAATATATTCTAATCACATGCATAATAAAATCACCTGACTCTCTCCCTGACGGGTTCCGGGGTCGACGAGGCTTCTTGTCGGTTATACGCCGGTAACCCTACGCTGAGTCTGGGCCCGGGTCTTGGCGAAGGCCCGAGCCTTGGCGAGGTTGAGTACTTAGCCTTGCGGCATCGTACGATCGGACCCTATATATATAGAGTCTGTGGTATGTTGATCGCTTGGCGGTGATACTTGACAGGACTAGGCGATTAACAGACTGCAGGGGAGATGCACAGGGAGTCTCGGTCAACTGACAGGCACTCGGGATGGTATGCTAGTGCTCAAATTAAACATAATGTAGGCCCTACATTGAAACTCAAATTGTACCATATGTGTCTTTATTAAAAATATTTTTGTACCCGGTATTGTCAACAAACACACATTGAAATCAATTTAAAACAGCTGAAAATGCTCATTCCCTCCCTCCCCCAACAAACTGGTGTACTCACGCATTTCAAATCTTAAGGTTGGTAGCTATGAACCAAACATACAGTAATCTGTCGATTCTGAAATTAAAACTTTTAAAAGTGAAAATTTTGCCAATTTTCTGCAAAAAACGTAAAGTTTTGCGTTCTGGTGGCACCTACAGCTGCTTTAAAAAAGTGATTTCTATTTTTTATTATTCAAAGTCTTGCTTTTCATTTGGTTTGAAGTTTAGATAGAAACGCCTCTAGACATTTCCAATTGTTTCATATTCATCATTGGCATATTTTATAATATATTTTAACAAGATTTTATATGAAATATAAAGTACTTTAAGTTAATACTAAATGTTCATTAAAATCACTAGAAATTATTTTTAAAGATAAGGCAAAAAAAATGCAATTTCGCTGTACAATAATACAATAAATAGGCCAATGTATCCTCGTTGATTGCTTTTGCAAGTAATAACACCAGTACCATACGTACAATTGAACCAAATATATTCTAATCACATGCATAATAAAATCACCTGACTCTCTCCCTGACGGGTTCCGGGGTCGACGAGGCTTCTTGTCGGTTATACGCCGGTAACCCTACGCTGAGTCTGGGCCTGGGTCTTGGCGAAGGCCCGAGCCTTGGCGAGGTTGAGTACTTAGCCTTGCGGCATCGTACGATCGGACCCTATATATATAGAGTCTGTGGTATGATGATCGCTTGGCGGTGACACATCTAGATGTGGATAAGAGACAGACTTGACAGGACTAGGCGATTAACAGACTGCAGGGGAGATGCACAGGGAGTCTCGGTCAACTGACAGGCACTCGGGATGGTATGCTAGGTTCAGTGCATCATCATGGCTTAGGGGTCGTACTGCTTCCTCCCTCCGTTCAGTTGGCTGGGGCCGAGCAAGTAGCTCTATCGTGCATTTAAGTGACCAGCGTACGAAGAGCGAGAACTTGAATACTAAAGAACAGAAACACACTTACAAACATGGTATTTACTCGTAGTGGTCTCCAGAACGTAAACACAATCGCTCTCTGGATGTTGAACATGCTGAAAATAAAAACTAAAACGGAGATGGTTTTCAACGTGCTCAGTAATGCGTGACGTCATCTACGCGCAATTTTGCGTTTTTACAATATTTATCATATCATCCTAACCAATTGTCATTAATGAATCATATTCAGATGGCATCAACTTCAGGTCAAGGTTGAATGTCACGTACCAAAATAGTTCACGTGCGCGTCATAATGTGTGCGTAAAAATTTCAAAATTCTCAAAATCACGTTTTGACTAAATTAGAGCACGTTTCAGGCCATTTTGAGCAATTTTTTTGAAATTTCTACTACGCGCGCGAATCTTTATGCGCGCAGCACGTACGGAAGCTATAAAATAGGTTTTTTTAAAATATTTTTGGTTCCTGACAATGTTTTCACATATGTCCATTCTTCTCAGTCATCTTATGGCCAATAGCAATGTCGTATGCACGCATCAAACATAGGTATATTTGCGCGCTTTTGGAATCTTCCACCGGACGTTTCCGATGTAGACAAACGGCGTAACTGCATAGTATTCACCTCTCCCGTATCTCGCAGTTTGCGTACGCAGCGTTCGAATGCGTCGATGCAGAGATCCACGGCTCAAAACTGGTCGTGTTGCCGAAGAGCCGTCTCCACCACCATCTTGTCCAGCTCGACCAACATGGGTTCGACGTCCGCCCTCGCAGTGAATATGCCGGGCGTTGTCACCGTGCCGTCTTTTTGCAAACAAGCGTAACGTTTCTTTTTCTTGGTAAACAGAATCCTGGAAACCGTTCCTCTTAACGAGAAGCGCTTCCAGCAACCGTGTCCGACCACGTCGGCAAACCGGCGTTCTAACTAGCTCCTGTCACCAGCATTGGCGCCGTCGACGAACAGGAAGTCCGTGTCTCCGTACAGGACGCGAGCCCCAAACTCCTCGGCGCATCGTTTAAGTCGTTCCAGCTGACTTTGACAACCGTCCGTGACGTAATTGTACAGTTCGGCTAGTTTCGAGATGGCCAAGCAACCCGTGCACTCGTTTGCGGCTCGCTTGTAGGATGTGAACCCAAAGAGAAAAGGGAGGTTCAGGTTCTCCCTAGGTAAATGTTGATTTCTGAATGCTGGGAAGTGTGTTTAAAAGACTTTTATGTTCCTAAAAATTCTAATTTTCTTATTGTAACATAAAAAACAAAATCAGCTCACGGGTTCTGATAAGGTAGGTCTAGAATCCTTTTTTTTTCTTTTATTTGTTGCCCAATGGGTCAGAACCCATGATCCCCCTTCCTCCTGTCTCTTATACACATCGTGCACTCGTTTGCGGCTCGCTTGTAGGCTGTCGAATGTTCGGTGTGCGCTTCCCTTCCGAGTACCAATCGGCGCAGCGCCGAAGGCAAAAGTCCTTCTCGCAACTTCCTGTCCACGAACGTAGCGACTTCCAATCGGGTCGAACTGTCCACGTTCCTGTCCACGACGAAGCGGGGATAATCGTACACGTCCACGTTGTCGTGAACTCCGGGCACGGGAGCGAACACGAGTCCACCTCCTTCCACGGTGGTCGATGACGAAGTTAGCTATCGAAGGCCCGTCGGAACTTCAGCCCACATGGATGGCAGTCAACATTTTTCAAAGCGAAAGGGAATCCGGGGTCCTCCCCCGGGAAAACTTTGATTTCTAGATGGCGGGAAATTACCTTTCTCGACTTTTGAGCTATGTGTCTAATGACTTTGTTCTTCAAAATTCAAGGTTTTCCCCCTCTTGAAAACGGTCAGGAAAACTTTCTCATTCTTATTACAGTAAATAGGCCTGTTATGTGTGTATACATACATAAAAAAATAGTAGTTCCATACCGTACGTATTCTTTTTTTAATGAATCGTGAGCTCCATATAAAAGGGGGATTCCGGGGCTCTCCCCTGGGAAAATGTTGATTCCTAGTTGGCGGGAAATGAGCTTTTCCGACTTCTGAGGTGTCTTAATTACTTTGAAGCTCTTCAAAATTAAAGGATTTCCCCTCTTGAAAATTATTATGATGAACCAATGAACCCAAAGAGAAGAGGGAGGTTCAGGTTCTCCCTAGGTAAATGTTGATTTCTGAATGCTGGGAAGTGTGTTTTAAAGACTTTTATGTTTTTAAAAAATTCTAATTTTCTTATTGTAACATGAAAAACAAAATCAGCTCACGGGTTCTGAAAACGTAGGTCTAGAATCCTTTTTTTTCTTCTTTTATTTGTTGCCCAATGGGTCAGAACCCATGATCCCCCTTCCTCAGATCCGCCAATGTGAATTGCGAGAAAATGTAACTCGGTCAGGGACAGGATAAACATTCTCTTTGCCACCCTTCTCCTCCTTCTTCCCTCTTTCTTTTCTTGCATTTCTTTTCGGTCATAAAAAAATCTCCAGACATATATTTTTTGCAAAAAAGTGTGGGGGGGAGGATCGATTTCTCCTTGAACATTTTTCGTCAACCCAGAATCCTTCTTTATTCTCCATGGCAACACAATTAGCATCTATGCAATTTCTATTACAACCTGTTTTAGAACATATAGCCGGAGTTATGAAAAGAAAAAAATAAGATACAAATAATATTTACCGCTAAGAATTGAACAAGCTAAATTCTGAGTACTGTTTTTAGCGGATTCAGTGGGAGCCAAGCAGTCCGGACCCCATACATTTTGGAAAATTAAACAAAAATAAAAAATAAAAGAAAAATATATTCAAATGTTATGAGTGGGTGTGCCATTTACGGCTACTCAGGGTACCATCTCATTTCATACCTCAGTTCCTACAATCGTGGGGCTGATACGGCCCGAACCCTCCGTGGACCTTTATTTTGGATTCTTGGATCTTTCACTTGTAGACAATAGAGTAGTTGTTCCAAGTACAATAGGCCTACATTTTGTTTGCACAAAGGGCCCAGAGAAAAATGTATTTTACCTGCTTTGAAATATTAACAATTAGTTTTAACCCGAAGAGACAACAGTTTCAATTATCGGAATTTAAAAGAGATGATAATTAAATTGAAATATATTCATGGCAAATACGAACTGACCAGTTTTAGAGTAAATGAACTGCCACGAAGTTTCATTTAAGAAAGCAATATATATCATAAATTATGTTTTTTTTAAAAAGCCTTAGATCTACTTATGAAAATATATCGTCATACCTAAATTGTTAGGCTCGCCTGAAAGCTAGTTCTCGTATGTAGGCCCTAGTGATTGTACCGTCTTCCCATCGGAATACGTTTTCTTCAATCTGTGAAATGTTAAATGTTTAGTTTATTGAACTTCTTCATTTGTAAAATAGGAATATCAATGATAATTATTTTAGCAGCGGTTCCCACTCATACATCTATCTCATGTTCGGAAATATGTAGACACACGACCCTACAATGATTCAATGATTGCCTGGGCACGTATGGGTTTTGAAAGGTCGGTTTATAGAGGTGTTGACTCGAGAAAAGCGCATTTTCTCTTCTTTCTTTTCCTCTTTTTTTGTATAGGCCTATTATAAAGCGTGTTGTAGATTGTTTTGTATTAGGCTTGTTACTATATAACATAACCACGTCACAAAAATTTAAAACATTGTTGTTAATAACTTACTTCATTATTTCTTGTTTAGTTCTTTTCCCTATTTTCTCTCTTTTCTGTTTATGTTAAGCGCTATATAAATGACATATTTCTTAACTGGACGGATTCGATGAATTCGTATTCTGAGGATGATGCTGAATTGATGATAATCAAAATGAGAATGAACTAGAAGAACTTTATAATAAAAAAAAACTAAACAAGAAATATCCTAAATGTAACAAAGACCGCCATGAATAGTAAAAAGCCATCATTGTTAATTTAAGGTACAAGACCTGCCTTCAAATATAAACTTACTTATTTGTATATTTCGCAGTCATTTTTATATTTTAAAACTTGTACTTTCATTCATTCATTCTTTATTGGTCTAATATATTTAAAATAAATACATCAGAAATTCTTCATTTATACACTGCAATAAAAGGTAAGAAATTCAATATACAATTACATATAAAAGGTTAAGAAACACAATTCAATTACAATTTAAAATAGAAAAAGTTATGTTAACCGGCAAAACAATTCAATATATACAATTCAAATAAATACTTTAGGTAATACAATAAAATTTACAATTATTAATTTGATTGATATTGATATGATATGATGAAGGTGTTCTCTCCATGGGTAGCAAAAATTATCTTTCAACATATTTGTTGTAAATTACAATAGAATGTAGAACAAACGATTTGTTATAGCGTTTAGTACGACTAGGTAAAGAGCGAATACGGATATGGGATGGGAGAAAATTGTACTCGTTGTAGAGTGGATGATCATTTTGAGATAGTATGCGTCTTACCATGGAGAGAACACCTGCATTATACTTAAAATTGAGCTTAGAAGAATCTACTCCTATTGCACGCCCCGCCCTTTTAGTGATCTTCGCCAACAATCCCTTATCTTTTTCATATAAGCTAGCTTCCCATATAATCCGACAGAA
>NW_022746987.1:821788-825245 GCF_011630105.1 Anneissia japonica | reverse complement strand
GATAAATTGTAAATGATATGTATATATATATATATACATATCTATCTAATATCATAAAGGTAGGTTAAGTTTGGTTTCTGTACAATCGCTGCACACGATCGCCGACAGCTTTCGGTGATGCTGATTTGGCAACACATAAGTACATGCAATGTGTGTTTGCGTGATAATAAAGACTTATTGATCCCAACCAGATTAGAAAAAAAAAAATAATAGTATCAATACTCGTCATGGCTAAGGGAATTCCCCTCATTTCGTCTGTATTTTCATTTTATCTATAGCGTGCTAGATTATTTTTGCATTATATACTCTTTATAATGTTTATATCATTGCTTGTATAACAACCGAATCATTGTCAATACTCATTTAAGGAATTTAAGAAACTTACTTCATAATAAGATAACAATCCTGGTTCATTTACAACCGTCCAGGATTACCAATTTCAAGTGTAGGCGCACCGATATACGACTCGCTTGAATTCGCGAAAGTAAATGTCTGAGCAAAGGTGGCTATACCGAGAACAATCTTAGAGTACAGCACTCCTCCAATAATCCACAAATTTATTACAGACTCCTTGAGTAAATTTTTTTTTTAAAGAAAAAAAAACTGTAACAAATGTACATGTATATAATACATTCTTTGATTATTATGATTTCTATTTCCTTTTTGTCTTAAGCCATTGGGATGATGGTTAAAGCGTTCTCGTCGCTAACGCTAAGTCTACAACCATCACAAAGGAGATCAAGTGTAAATCTACTTGTATCACCATTTTGATCATACCATCTAATAGACCTGGCTGAGTACAATTTTTATTCATGTCTAATACATAAGATACCACATACAAAATAAGATAAACAAATAGCATAATATTAATAAAGCACCATTCATTAAAAAAAATATATAGTACCTTAAAACATAAATGAAAACATTAACTGATATTTCTGTTACAAGTACAATGATTGTGCTAGAAACTGTGTCCAACTCTGACTGAAACAAAGAATCTAGCAAGTTTGTGGACACAATAAGAAGGATCTTGAGCCAGGAATACAACACATTTTCACAAACCAGTTAATTTTTAAGTAATTAGGTTGATATTAATTATTTATATTCGCCAATTACAATATACATTTAACGGTAAAGGTAGGAGAATAACTTATAACTCGTCATTTGTGGTGAATTGCTTAAGGTTCGTTACTACCTAGCCCCCATAAAGAGGTGCTTATTGTGGCACAGGTTCACATCATTCTACAACGACAGGGGCTGAAATGAACCACATTATGATGATGATGGCAGACTCAGTTTCAGAATTGCTGGAATTGAGGTAGATTACGGTACGTGACGCAATTGGCAATGTCTTTAGACTCATTGCTGGTACCTCATCAATTTCTTTTTCATTTATATCACTGTGAAAAGGCCTTAGAAAATATGTCTTTGGAAAAAATGTGACCTTCGAATTTTTTTTGGGGGGGGGTAGGGGTCGTACGACTCTCCCGACCCCCCTTGCATACACCCATGAAGCCAGATGAGTACACTAGGCCTCCATTTTAAGTCTTTATCCGTGAAGACTTGGTTCTACCAACCGAACCGTGGGCTAGGAGAGGCACGAACCAGAGCCGATGTTAAGGTTGGAATTAGCGGCGCCCCTGCTTTACCGCTCGGCCACTCGACTGCCCAATATGATTTAACTGATGTAATATGTTATAACTCTGCAGTAAGATAAATTATTTTTGAATATTATTTTTTATTTAATTTTTAAAATATTTTATTAACTATTTTGTTTTGTTTGTAATTATCGCTTGTTGCATTTTAACTACGAATAAAGCTTACCAAGAATAGACACATTTCTAATGTTTTATAACATTTAAATTTATAAATCTTGAAGTAAAGTGTTGCCATCATGTCATTAGAAATCTAAAGAATTTCATTTTAACAAAAGAACATTAATAGAAACATTATACAATACAAACAATAATTATGGAGCCTGTATTAAAAATATCCTGTTCAAGGAATTTACCACGTTAGTGAAAACCCTGAAGTTAAAATCAAAATTTAAATGGTTTACTTTGTACCGTATGTTTTAATAGAACATAATAAGCCAATTTGTAGTATAATATGCGCATTCCCGTTTTAAGGTCAAACGATATAAACATACACATAACAAAGGTTTATGTCGATTGGCATTGGATACTGGCATGCACAGTTCAAACTACAAATTGGCGTATTACGTTTATCATATGCCAGGTCTCTCTCCCACTCTCTCTCCCTCTCTCTCTCTCTCTCTCTCTCTCTCTAATTAAATTCAATTAATTAATTAATTAATTCCAATTAAAGGCCACCTCTGAGACATCCTTTCTGTGGCCAAAAAGAACGTTAATCATTATTACAATAAAAATGTTTTAGTTTGAGACCAAAAAAAAACCGAAAACTCACTAAAACCTTTTAGAGAGTGACCTGTATTGTTATTTTAAATTTTGAATAATTGTTTCGACTAAATGACCACCGTACTTACTGAATAATTGAATGACTAAATAGGTAGGTGATTGAATGAATGGATTGTCCAGACAAATTAATCTAAAATGTCAATTATAAATACATATTTGTGCCTACCGTAGTTTCATGTTGACCACTGTCCCCTAAATAGCGTGGTAGAGCGGGGTATGATGGATTGCCTTAGATTCTGCAGGATCTTGTAGGGAATATGCACGAATAATCAACAGCCCTGGAAAAAAAACCATTAGTAGTAAATTATGTAATTATTGATTACGTAATCACTCCTCCTGTGATGTTAAATCACTTATTATTTCTGAACGCGTAGCTATACCTGCTGAATACAGAGGCCTAAAGTTTGGTGTTCTTAATGTGGTGTTTGATGTTTTGTCTAATATTTTAATTTATATATTTGTTTATATTGTAAACTCAAAAGTATTTCAACTTTTGTTGCATTTTGAGTATATTATAACAAATATAAAAACAATATATAGGCCCACGTCGTAAAAGCAATATAAGTAATAGTATTACTACAAATAATACAAATATTATGATTATATCCTAATCACTTTCCCTATCAGTGACAGTAATAGTGTAGAACTTGATTGAAATTGAATATTATTATTCTAAATAATAATAAATAATAATTATAAATTATTATTATTATTATTAGCCTATAAACCAATAACATTATTATTATTATTATTATTATTATTATTATTATTATTATTATTATTATTATTATTATCTTCATTATCATAATTATTATTATCTTTATTATTATTATTATTTGTATTATTATTATCATTATTATTATTAATATTATTATTATTATTATTATTATTATTATTATTATTATTATTATTATTATTATTATTATTATTTTTACTATTATTATTATTGGTACTACGATACGCTGCTACTGCTGCTTTTACTAAAGACAATCGTGAGACGTACTCTACTACCTTGATAC
>NW_022746987.1:806608-821603 GCF_011630105.1 Anneissia japonica | reverse complement strand
GCCATCATGGAGATTGGTCAGAAGTGTGTACTCAATACTTTTAAACTTTGTGGCTGCAATACAGCACCCACAACCTATATGCCGATTTTCAACCTGTGAACCATCGGCTTGGTAACTTCAAGCAAGCTAATAGGCCGATATTCTGTTGCAAAAAGCCTTGTGATTTTTTTTTAGGTTATTATGTACCACTCTGGTAAATTTTATGATGATCCGTTTTGTGTAATCTCTGTCTCTTATACACATCTAGATGTGTATAAGAGACAGCATCTTAATTAATAGCGCTTGCAGTACCCGCTGTTACTTGGGGATCGGATTCATCATTAGCCAAGTGCAAGCTCGGTAGTCTAGTGGTTAAGACATCAGGCTAGTTATTGGGAGATCGTGGGTTCGATTCCTACCTGACCACTTGTAATTGTTTTACATCGCTCACATTTTAATAGTACCTGCAATAGCCGGTGCTAGTTGGGATGGTCGGCATAGCAATAGTGTAGGGCTCCCGCAACACGCACCAAATAGATAAGAGGACTCAACCTCTTAATTACTTATCCCTTTACATGCTTAATTAACCCATCTCTATTGTTTTTAACTCCAACATGTTCATCCACGTCAAATTTCCTCAAGAGCTCTACCTTACTGGCAGTGACAATTCGCTTCTTATGCCTTGAGGTTTAATAAGACTAACCTTATTGTGGGGAACATGCTAAAACGAGACCAGAATATTTAAAATCATTTGAAGTTAGTTCGGACATAGGTTTTCTCTGCTAGGAAATTAGGGGGAGAGTTTCCATCAGCCACCAACCGCAACAGTTTTGAGAACATACTCCTGTCAAATTTCCATGGACGGTGGTTTCCTCTGACTGCTTCCGGGGATCCTTGATGACAAAATAGTTTGTGAAAGCCTGGTTAATAGGGATGACTTCTTCACCAGTACTTGAAATAAAACCACCAAGTTGTTTCTCCATGATCCAGACTACACGTGCCAGTAACCAGATAGGATACTCTCAAATGCACTCTACAGATTAGCGCAGCCAGAATGAATGCAGGTCTCTTAGACAGTTTTTGGCCCAACACGACCATATACTGTATACACTAATGCAAAGATCTTGGCCATATCCACTCTCACGAGCGCATCTTGCTTCATGTGTAGCATTTTCTCCTGGTTGCTGTCTCCAAACTTGGGTTTCACCTCCTGTACTATGATTCCAGCACTGTTCAACACCTTTGAACCATGAAATGTTGTCATTATTTTGTTTAGATTCAACATCAGCTCTTGGCGATGTATCCATTTCCCTCAATCCTCAGCTCAACAGCATATTTCATCTCGAGTAAGACAATCTGAATAAAATTATGACAAATATTCATAGTTCAAACTGTGTTAAACAATGCTGATGGAATCAAGGTACAAGAGGTAAATCCCGGGGATGAGCAGCTGTGGACGATTTCTGTCTAAAAACGAAGCAAAATATGCTCCTTGAAAGGGGATATGATCATGACCCTGGCACCAGCAGGTTGTGCTGGGCCAAAGTTTTCTGAGGGAGTTGTATTCAATCTGCCGACACTGAACAGTGTAACAAAGTGCATTCAAGAGTATCATGTCTGGTCACTTGCATATTGGTAGCAGTGGAGGAAAACAATTTGTTCCAAGATTTGGTGGCTTTGTCTCAGGTACTAATGAAAAACTCTTCTGAAAGTCAACCATCGCCAGTACAGTATTACCCCTATCTACCAGCCAGGCACAGAATATTCGGTCATAAAGAATCTATGGAAGCAGTGAGAGGATGCCATCATGGAGATTGGTCAGAAGTGTGTTCTCAATACTTTTAAACTTTGTGGCTGCAATACAGCACCCACAACCTATATCCTAATTTTCAACCTGTGAACCATCGGCTTGGTAACTTCAAGCAAGCTAATAGGCCGATATCCTGTTGCAAAAAGCCTTGTGATTTTTTTTAGGCCATTATGTACCACTCTGGTAAATTTTATGAATATCCGTTTTGTGTAATCTTGCTAAAAGGCAGACAAAAAAAGTGAATGCATAACCTCCTTGGCGTCAGTAATAATAAAGTATGTGTAGAGTGGGTCCTCTATTAAAGAATGACATGATTTTATAAGGGAGGTTCTTTGTAAAACAGTAGGTAATACAATACCGTAATAAATGTACAGTAGATTTGTTGTGAATCTAAACATTGCATCTGACTGGTGTTCATTGGCATTTGTGAACAGGGAGCTTGAATCACATTGGCCAGAAAATCATGGTCATTCAGTTTGACCATTAGTTTTTAGTTTGTACCGTGGTTGGACTAATATTATTTTTTTAATATTTTTATACCATATATTAATCCTATACCATTAAAATGCGCTTTTTCACCAGCGTTAAACTTTGAGAGTAAATAAAGTGACTTCTCATATTTTTGTAGTTTCAATGTATCAAACTTGCTTAAATCATAGGTCATAGACAGGGGTGGAGCCAGCGGAGGGCCAGGGCCCCCCGACGGGGAGAGCTTCCCCCTCCCCCGTCGGGGAGAAAAAAGCACAATTCGTCGGGGAGAAAAATATATATATATTTTCAACATAATAGTAGACTCTAAAATCGATTAAATAAGCCTTTGAAACCCCTAAATTGTCAAAGTTTTCGCCCCCACGACCACTTTCGCAACCTTTTAATCGAAGCTCGACCACGCCCACTTTGGTTTCTTCGGGGGAAATCTGATCCCTCGTCGGGGCATCGGACCCCCCGTCGGGGACCTCGCCTCCACCCCCGTCGGGCAAATCCTGGCGCCACCCTTGGTCATAGATCTCAATCAATTCCCAAATGACACCATTACTCTGAAAAATTTGTTTAATATAGGTGAAATGAAATACGGTAATCATGGTTCATTTAAAAGACAATATGGCCGCTAATATGGCCACCAATATAGCTGCCAAAATGACTGGGCAATGTATTACGAAGTCAATGTTTTGTATTGAGAAAATAAACACTGTTTATACCATAGGTCTATATATTTGATTTTCATTTGATTGGATATGATTTTTAGTTAATATATTATACAAATTAATGATTTTCATTGACAATCCAATATGGCCGCCAAATGTATTGAGAAGTCCATTTTTTGTATTGAGAACATAAACACTGCTTACTATATAAATTTAGAGATTCATTTGATTTTATATGATTTTCAGTTAAAAAATTATGCCAAATAATTGATTTTCATTCAAAATTCAAGGTGGCCACCAAAATGGCGCCAAATAACCCCATGGGACAATTTGATTTCGATGGAAACATCAGATAATTTGAGGATTACAAAAATGTTAGTTAAAAAAATATATCCTGGGGGTGCATGGTAACTCCCCGTTCCTACTAGACTATATGTCCTCAGTCGATTTTCAGACACAAGTTATGTTACTTTTGTGGGGCTGAGATAAGATAAATGTACTATTATGGCACGTCTAGATGTGCCGGAAATGGCACTCACAGACTTAAAATTTTGAATATAATTTTCTTTTTATCTGCATTTTAATTTTTTTTTTTGCCCTCGGCGGGTTGACGTGACCCCCTCTCTTTAATCGTTATCATATGATATATGCCCCACAGTAGATTTCAGAGACACATTATGGTGCTATTTATCAACAAAGTCCTTTTTGGTCAGGGTGCTAGATCGAGGAACCTATGGGTATTGCCCCTTTGGGCCCTAGAGCGCATGGGCGTTACGCCACTTGTTACGAATCTTTTCAGCTCTACGTTTGAATAAAAGGAAAATAGCTTTTACTTTTTATGTTTCATACTTTATTGTTAATGACCTGTGAAATTTAGCACTCTGTATAATTTGATTAGTTCTTTAATCCATTAAAAGACCGGAGCCGTAGCCCCCACCAGGGCTCTGCCTCTGAACCCAGACCTACAGCCAAAGATCCCGGATTGTGTCCCTTGACTGGAGTTAATAGATACGGCAACAGTGAAACCGTTGTTTGGAAAAATGTCAATGGTTTTTTTTTTGTTTTTTTTTTGTTATTTTATAATTTTATTTTATTTTATTTACTGGAATCAGTGAGGGCTAAGTAAACAGGGGTGGCGCCAGTGTGGGGGGGGGGGTGCCAGAGCTCCTTCGGGGAGAGCTGACCCCATCCGCCTCCCCTTCATCGGGGAGAAAAAAACCACAATTGTTCGCTGAGAAAAAATGCAGGCTTAGGCCCTAGTATTTTTTACATATTAGTAGACCCCAAAAACTGATTAAATATGCATTTGAAACCCCTAATTTGTCATATGTTCCATGGAACACTTTCAAGAGATTTTGAGCGACGCCCGACACGCCCGCTTTTTTTTTGTCGGAGACATTCCATTCACACAAAATTGCAACATTATAATTTGTTCTTGTTAATTATATCCAGTGTGCTTAGTTGGTACCAATGGTGTCCCAATTTCATTTTTGCATAGCGTCCATGTTTTTTCATGTTCGAAACTATCACTATTATATACAGCAGATCTGTATTAGAAAGTCAAGTCAGCTAACCTCATCGATATGCGGACAGAAGGAGAGAAGAGTGATGGGAAATCTGGAAAGGAATACTTTGTATCTTACACAACAGTGGCAGTAATCTGTGTTAGTTGCTTTACAATACTAGTGATTGTCGGATTACTGACTGGACTCCTGCCGAAGGAACAAATCAAATGGTCAGTCATCCAATTATCAGATTTTAAATTATATATATTTGATATTATTATTATTTATTCAATTAAAAAATAATAATTATTATTACTGATATCATTTTTTATTATTTTTACTATTATTATTTTTATTTTTACTTTTTCAAACTTTCGGCCTACGCTTTTTCAAGAGACGTGGCTTCGTACGACAAGGGTGGACGGGGTTACTGATTTTTACGCACGTCACTTACAAAATCAACAATTCAGTGCAATGAAAAGCAACAATTGAGTAAATTAAATAATTTTAAACTTGCCATGGACATAATTTAAGTCAAAATGTATTACATTTTTAATCGAAGCCGTCGATTTTTTTCTGGACATTTTTAATCCGGCCACTAAATTCTCTGGTTGTAACATGAGCTCGTAATTATTGCTTGTTCTGTCCGGAACGTTATTATTAAAAGGATAAACAATCTTTCTAGTATACCTCATTCTAACATTGAACCTCCACCCTCAAGTTGATTCTCTTGATTCATATTACTCTACTGTATGAAGTACATCTCTATCACCTGGTATATCTGTCTAATACCTAAATGGTCTGGCTGCCATTAATAAACCTAAAATTAGCTTCATAATAACAACTACCTCATCAGTCTGTTATTCAAAACTCTAACGTATTCACTTGTAAGCATAATTCAATCAGGTTTATTAATGCATAGCATGTGTTTCCTGTGTATTCATAAAACAATGTTATATTTAATTAGGCCAATCTTTCAAATGTATTTCACAAGACACGTCAACTCCTAAAAAATTATAATAGGCTTATAGTCATTGGTATTCATATTATATTTATATAATATCTTGGTGTTTCTTGAATTATATTTATGACATTGATAAGAAATTATTGGAAAAAAAATTTCCATCATTTTCGAAATACACTGTCTTATTCATATTACTGTATTAAAAAAAAATAAACGAATTGTGATTTAGTAATTATTTTAGGCCCGCTATATGTACTGCGTTTATAGGCCTATTTTCTTGAGTCATACAGGTAAGAATTGGATTTCCTGTTAGGTCCATAAAAAATGTTATGAGACAATCCCTCATGAACACATTTTCCTCACATTTTGAGAGGAGCGCTCAACGCATGTAAAGAAGTACCTTGCTCTAGGACGCAAGCGAAATGCACAATGAGAGATTGAAACCCCAAACTCGAGGTTTGGAAACAAAACCGTTCTCGCTGATCCAAACCGCTTCCACGAAATTCTACGTTTAAATATTCCAACCCAAAATAAATGTAACAATTTTAGGTGAAAACAAATATTGTTAATTTCAGTAGTGATCTAGAGACAACGACTGCATTTATTCCAGACAGCGAACCGTGGAAGAACCCTCGCCTTCCAAAGTCACTACGCCCGATACACTATGATTTAGAAATCAAGGCAGACCTTAACAACTTCACGTTCGACGGTAAGGTAAACATTAAAATAGTGTGTGACCAGACCACAGATATCATTCTACTTAATACTAAGCTTTTAAACATCGACCATTCGTCGGCACATTTGAGTAGTGTTGACGGACGGGTTCCGAATATCCTTAACATCAACACATATCCAGAGCAACAGTACATGATGGTGCTATTAGACTCTAGACTCGAGATGAACGCCGAGTATTTTTTCTCAATTGAATTTAGTGGACCTCTAACGGATGATCTGAATGGCTTTTATAGAAGCTCATACACAACCAAGAGTGGCGAAAAGAGGTACAGTAATGGTATGTTGCGGGTTTTAGTGGTCGGTACAACATACTCGTACAACCACATTGATAGGCATACAGTACTAAAGAGATTATCTGAACACAACAATTTGTGTAAACTCAATTTATTACATTGTTGGCCTTTAAAAAGATGATAAGAGTGCGTTCGAAAATATTATTGTTACAATCTTATGATTTAATTAAATGTCTTTCCGTTTTTAAACTTTTGCAAAAGATGGCTGGCCGTTACATTTTTCTCTCCAACCAATGCGCGCAGAGCATTTCCATGTTTCGACGACCCAGGACTGAAGGCAAGGTTCACGATTTCTATCGTCCATCGACCAGAGTACACGGCACTTTCAAATATGCCTGTTGCGTCATCAGAATCTGTGATGAACGGATGGCAACTAACAAAGTTCCAAACTTCTCTACCTGTTTCCACTTACCTCGTTGGGTATTGTGTGTGTGATTTTGTTTATAAAGAGGCGACAACTAAAAACAACATACGAGTATGTTTATTTCTAACATTTTAAACAGTTATTTGAAACACAGATAGAGCTACTGTTAAAAGATATTTTAGTTAACTACATTTGAATACAAATTAATGAGACCAACATATATTGACCATTTAGAAGTTCATTAATTTAGCTAATATTAATTCGAGTTTTTCAAACATATCCGGTCTCATACGTAAGGTAAGACAAAAACTGCTAGAAAGATTGCAAATATCAGTACAGTATGGGGATTCCTTTTGGACTCCGATTAAGCCTTCTTCAATGTTTTTTGTTTGTTTAAATCTAGATGCGTGTTTGGAGTCGAAATGATGTCATCGGTTCTGTTGATTACGCTTTAGATGTTGGCGTTCGAATCCTTGAGTACTTTCAATCATACCTGGGCATCGATTTTCCACTTCCAAAGATAGGCAAGAAAAATATTTGCATATTTTTTTCAATTTCAATTTTCAATTTCAATAGATAATTTCTTTACAGTATATTAACATGAATAATTGATTATTTTAGTAAGTGGGTTTTCTTTAGTTTTTTTTAATTTATTTATTTATTTTTTTAATTCTTTTGCAACATTGCTATACTTGTTCAGTGTTTTTTTTAATATTTTTATTTCGTATGTTCCTCGGTTTGTCTGTCTGCCCTGTTTAATTTTTTCCATATTCTTTGTCTGTTTACCTGATTTCTTTATAAACTTATAAGTGTATATATTATATATATATATATATATATATGTTTATATACATATATATATATATTGTCTACTAATTTCTTTTTCATATTCTTTCTCCACTTTTAATTAATCACATTCGTTCGACCAATGTATGTTTCGTTTTTTACAAATTATCTTTGGTTTTATGACGCAAATACAGTACTAAAATGTAAATAATTGTCTTTTAGACATGCTGGCAATTCCGGATTTTTTAGCTGGCGCAATGGAGAACTGGGGTATGATTACGTACCGAGAAACAAGGCTCCTAGTAGATTCCTCAGTTACTTCAGCAGGTGATAAACAGGGAGTTTGCACGGTAATAGCTCATGAGCTTGGCCATCAGGCAAGTTGAATAATTTAATTTGATTGTTTTTTTTTCTCTTAGGGGATAACTCTAATGATGCATCTTACTAACCTATTTTTATCGATTGTGTATTATTATGTGTATTATCCCCTAAATATAGGAGTGGATACGGTACTATCAAAATTAATAATACTGTGTGTTTTTAAGTATATTAATAATGATAATAGTAATAATAATGATAACAACAACAACGATGATGATGATGATGATGATGATGAGGATGATGATGATGATGACGATGATGACGATGATGATGACGAAGACGGAACGGATTAATGGAACTGAGAGTGAGTGATGGTTGGCATAAATTGAAGTAGGTTTTTATGTATTATAAATTATAAAAAATGATAGACCATGGTTTCCAAGGTCAATTCGCATGTGCAACACATTTTCTCCACCTGATGATGATAATGATGATGATGATGTTGATGAAAATTTATGATGATGATAAAGGTAGTCTTATTTAAACGTAGGCGTTTATGTGACTACTATTTTGGTTTGCTTTTTATTAAGTGGTTCGGAAATCTTGTGACACATGCATGGTGGGATTATATTCTGTTGAAAGAAGGGTTTGCTTCATTTATGGAATATCTCGGAAGCAATCATGTGGAACCCACTTGGGCGATGGTACGTTGTCGTATAATATCCAATTTATTATAAAATGTATTAAACTTAATAAGGAACCTCTTCTGCAGTCCTCTAGGCCTACATTGTGAATTAGTAATCTATAATCCAACAACAGCCAAATGGACCGCGAGTTTTAAAATTTAGACCGCGAGTATCGGACATTTTGAATGAAATGTTTGTGAATTGATAAACATTTCCCTTAAGTTGTAATGTTTATCAAACAGAAAACGTACCGGTATTCAAGTAACATAAAAAACTTATATAGACAAAAAGATATATTGCATATAATACCTTTATGCTTACAAGTACTTCTATTTTCAGGGGGTAGGTAGTAAAATAGTTTTAATAATATATTTTGCATTTAGAGTTAAAAAAACAACGAAACGTGTTTGTAAAGTATGGAGTTGACATTTCTAGTCATCTAGATGGGCAATATCCTTAAGAGTTTCTCATGTGACTTGTGGGGCTGAGGTAGTTGTTGAGTTTTGAGGCACCATCATTTCTAGGAACATAATATGAGACTGCAAGCGTTTGAGCTACTTAAAAATGCACCCCAATCCGGAAAAGGATGTGATTATTTGTACAATTGGTTTTATCTTTATAATTAATAATTTATCTTAATAATTTATAATTTTCGCGTTATTAATTAACCAGTTCGATGGTCGCTAAAGAAATGGATTCATTTCTGCTTTGATTAGATTAATTTGTTTTTTTTTTATCTTGTTCACACTTAGCACTTCATAAAATATGCAATTATTACGTTTTAATAAAGTAAATTTGCAACCGATCATAATGTGACTATGAGCAAATTCTCTCATGTCCATAATAGGCCTATGCATATATTACATTGATGTTTTGATTACGTTTTAATTCTGCAAATATTATGAGCAAAGTATATCGTGTCTACAGGACGAGCAGTTCTTGTTTCTTGATTTACACCCGGTATTCGACTCAGACGCTTTAGCTTCGTCACGGCCTGTACTGGCACATGTCGAGACGGTTGATGAAATCAGTCAACAGTTTGACATTATCGCCTACAATAAGGTGAGTTAAGCCGTGCACACACATTGATACTGGCGTTAGTTGTGTACTCGGCTTTAGTCGTAAGAAGTTGGATTTAGTTACTGTATGTTAGTAACAATGTGGTGGTTATAGTGCCGCCGGTGATACAGTGTAGATGATTGTAATGTATGACTGAGTGGGGATGGTGCTGGTGATACCAAGACAAATAGTGAAGTAGAGGCGATAGTAGAATTAAGTGATTACTGCATTATCATCATCATCATCATCATTATCATTATCATCATCATCAGTCGGCTGCAGAGCAGGCGACCACAAGTTTTCTACAGTTTTTGCGATTGAGTTGGTGTGACTGCAGCATTCCCTCAGGATCACCCAAAAGGCGCTGGATATATTGTAAAAACAGAATGTACTGGCGACCAGGTTTCCTCTTTCCATGGTGGCAAGGCATATTCTTTCACAGGCTCATTATCTGGGAGGCGAAGGATGGCCCAGAAGTGATTACTGCATTCGACTTAGTAGTGTTGAATCCACTCGTCGGTACCGTTGTAATATTAGAATATCAGTAAGAAAAAAATAATGCCGTTTTTCGGTGGTGATAAGAGAGCTATACAGAAAGAAAAACAATTAATTTTCGACGCAGAATGGTCACAATTTGCTCAATTTAACTTATTATTGTTTAAAGATCTACTTGATTTAAGCTTTACCGTTTAATTTATATTGTTGGAACTTACTTTGCTTACCGTCTTTTTACGTTTGTATGTTTTGTTAATGCGAGATGATTAAAACGAAATTGTGGTACCGTCGGTGCGATTATTATTACTGGTAGTGCTTGTGGTGTGTGGGGACGATGGTTAGGTGGTATATTATGACTTCAATCTGAGTGTCTACTCCAGATTTTCATTTTCAATCAACTAGCGTGGCAACCCCTTGATTGATATTTTTTTCATGTTTTGCTGATGGTCCCAGGCAACTAGGCTTATATTATTAGCAAGGAAATTAAATATTCTTTCATAATCTAAACGCACACAGTATTGTTTTTACTCACAGGGTGCTTCTATTTTCCGAATGGTTAGAGACTTTCTTGGAGATGATTTGTTTGTCAGAGGGCTTCAGCTGTATTTGCAGCGATATAAGTACAGCAATGCCGAAAACGATGATCTATGGGACTGTTTTAATGAGGTACTGGCCTGCTTATTTTCATGCATCAAAAGTTTCCTATTCTCGTATTTTTTATTACTGTCATTTTAGTTATGGATATTGGTATTTCAGGATTATCAATATTCATATTAGTCATATATTTATTTTATTCCTAAATTCTAATAAATGTGATATGCCCATATTTATTTTTGAGTGTAATATAGCAAAAACCGTAGGTAAATCACAATTTTCACATAAAATCTGATAGTAGGACAGAGAATAATATTTTTCTTGACCATTAACATGAATTTCCTATAACAGTTCATAAAACTACTTTATGAATAATATTTACATTGTAGGTGGTGGAAGATGAGGTTCTTGGAATCGACGTAAAAACTGTGATGCATACCTGGACGCTACAGATGGGACTACCGAGTGTTAACTTGACGCGGAATTATGGAGCAGACACCGGCAGTTTCTCTGCCAAACAACACCATTTTCTTATCAATCCCGATGCTAACTTCACTACAAAATACGATGATTTGGGGTTGGTTTGTTCACTTCTCAAAGCTCGCGCATCATGCATTTTTTAGATTTATTTATATGGAATTTATAATATAAATAATCACTGAAATTTAACAAGACCAGAAATTTCGCATACATGACAAATGTCAAGTAAGTTTCAAGAAGGCCTTATGGTAAGTCAGAATGTTAGTAGACTCTGCATCCCTTTCAATTTTAATGCCACAACATTATCAAACTGGGCTTTGTTGGGAATTCTTAGGTACGTATGGTGGGTTCCTCTGTCGATACTCTACCAGAAAACCATCAACCAACCACCAATCAGGTTTTGGATGGAAAACGACGACGGTGAGTCCATAACCAAAACTTTTACAATTACAAATTAAATACGTTGGTCGCAGAAAACTTTCGAGCTCTATAACATAAGCCTTAAATGAATATATAAACAGGGGCGGATCCAGGATTTACAAGACTGGGGGTTAAAAATGTTTCCAAAAAACCCCGAAATGAAAGCTGGTTGGGGATCCTCCCCCGGGAAATGTTGATCCTTAGTTGGCCGGAAATGAGCTTTCCCGACTTCTGATGAGTCTTTTAATGACCTTTAAGTTCTTCAAAAAAAAAGAAAGTAATATTATCTCATTCATTTATTCTTTAGGCCTATCATAGAGGAAAAAAAAATCAGACAGAGGCAATATATTATTATATTCCAACAACACTGAGTAGTTAGATAGGTCTATGTATCTTTCTTCCATGGATCGATGAACCGATAGGCCTGAAAAACGCACTTTCATACATACATTATTGCGACGGCGAACCAAAAACAGTGTGTATAATTTAATTGAAAACTAGCTGGGCTAAGCCTAGTATGTCTGATCTTCTAACCTATGCCTAGGTAGGTTAGCATGCCTTTTGCAAACCAGGACCCAGTTGTATTTTGTTCCGTTCCTTCACAGATGAGGGGGAGGGGTCGTCCGAACCCCTTGAACACCCCCCCCCCCATCCGCCACTGTATAAGATATCGTTAAATTATTGTTTTAATGTTTCCGAAATTTTTAGCCATATACACATGATTAACAGTGTACACAATGTTGAGGAGTGACGTTCACATCCGTGACATTGCTTAATCATTTTAAGTAATTTCTGTTAATTCATTTGATTTTAGTATAAGCATGTTGATATATTATGTATAAAATAAATGGGATTTTTTTTGTTATTACCATCATCAATATTACCTTCACCGTCATTATCACCTCGATCACTGTCATATAATTACTATAACATTATCATTACCATTATTATTAAAACTTAAATATGAAATATTTAACCAATCACTACCTGATATGTTGATAATGTATTCAGTGATGCACGACCTTCCTGATGTCGACGATGCTCATTGGATAATAGTTAACATCAAACAAGCTGGTTACTATCGTGTGAACTATGACCAACAGAACTGGAATCTGATCAGCATTCAGTTAATATATGATCATAACGTAAGTAAAAAATTGTTACCAGTGATCACAACAATACACATTCAGTCAAAAGTACAAAACCGAAGAATCCGTTGATACAGTCATGATGACCATAAATACAATTAAAAAACATGACACCCCACTCTACATTAACGTAAACTGTAACCACATAAAATATATAAAATTAGAAACCTAGCAGCTATAAACAGACTACCTCGATGACCTACAGAGTTTAATAGCCCCACCCCTGAGTATCAAGAAGTTTCGAGACAAATTAGCCACACTCATTGATTAGATGAACATCAAATCAATAACTCAATTTACCAGAAAAGTCGCCACCAATGTGAGAAAAGGTTTCTGAACTTAAACTGAAAGACTGTACTGAAAGACACACAAAGAATTCAATTGCCAATCAAACTCCAATTGCATATAAGTAAAATGTGTGTTATCAAAGCAACAGTCGCGATCAATCCCACGAACCAAAGAATGCATTGGCCTCACAACTTCAAACCACACTGTACTTCTGGTCGCCTAAACATCACGCCTAGAAGAAGGAACATTAAATAATCTGAAATATATTAATGTAGCCTCTTGTAATTTACAGGTTATTCCAGTCGCAAATCGAGCCTCACTTCTTAGCGATGCTAACAAACTAGCTCAGGCTGGTGAACTTAACCAGGTAACCGCTCTAGACCTGACGCGATACCTGGACAAGGAGCTTGAGTATGTACCATGGTCAGTGGCCATGAATACATTGGGTTATATAGAGAAGATGCTCAAGATATCTCCCGCATATGGATCCTTCCAGGTAGATATGATTTATGATAATATATCTGGGATTTTTCCAGAGAGGGAACTGCTCATCCTCCGTGGCGGATCTAGGATATCGAAAATAAGGGAAACAAAATAAGATTTTAAATTTTTTTTTTTCATTCATGACAACCGTAGATCATTTAGTGTGATTTCCAAGACACAATCAATGATTAGTGTTTAATGGTGGTGAATGGTAACGACGAATGAAATGGTGGTATTATTTGTGCTCATGTTGACGATGATTATCGTGGTGGTGTTTGTGGTGTGGGGATGAAAACCTCAGTATTTGTTAAACATTCTCGATTCTAAATAAGTAACTGATGAAGACGATTTAATATAAATTACGAAATACTGTATATATGTTGTGGTTAGTGCCTGTCTTCGAACCCCAAGAACCCTAATAAATCCTGTCAATAAGATTTATACGAACTAACATTGCGTTGTTCGACGAACCCGTCGCCGTGAGTGCTAGGCAAGTGCAACGGTAACGATCCTCTGATTTATTAGAGTAGAATTGCATCGCCGCTACGTCTGCAGATTGTACAACAATAATTATATTTAATAATTTCATAATATTTATTAATTTATTTGCTTTTTAATTTATAAAATCATTGAAATAAGCATAATTGATAATATTTTTCAGAAATATATGCTACGGCAAATATCACCTTTGTATGAACACGTCGGTTGGACTAACACAGGAGAACATTTAACCAGGTACGGTATGCCAAGCAAACAGAAACTAAATACTAGTACTGTAGTCTAAGAAAATAGTATCACCATAAACAGTATTTTACTCACCTATTACGAAAGTCGGAATCACTAGCTAGTTGGTCCTCAACAGGGGTGGCGCCAGGATTTGCACGACGGGGGACCCCCGATTCCCCCTACGAGCATATGGAAACGTTGTATCATTTGCTCTCCAAGGTCGCCTTAACCATTGGAGAAAACTGGATTTTTTTCACAAAAGTACGTTTTTGGTACAAAATCTATGATTTTCTTGTAATGGCCCAAGCGGATTATGTTGTAAAAATATTAATCTACCAATTCGTGAAGAAAAAATGAAAAAAATCCTTACAGTTTTGTCGGAATACGCCGATTTATAACAGATCCTCACGCCGATTTAGATAGGGAATTTCAAGAAATTTGAGGTTTTTGGCTGTTCCGAGCTCGTTTCTTACTCCCTCACTCACAGACTATTTGTTTGTTCGAATTGGCCCAAGTGGATTTGTGGAGAGAATATAATAAGCTTGAAGCTGATATAAAACTTAGTATGATTGGTTGGGTAGTTTTTTCGGAAAATAAGAAAATATAAAATCCATCCAATCCACGATTGCCTCTCATGGGGTCAAAAAATCTCTCAAGCGTGATAGTCCGATTCACTGATAGACGTCATACTTCTGTTTGCTTGACTTGTGTTCG
>NW_022746987.1:806335-806476 GCF_011630105.1 Anneissia japonica | reverse complement strand
AAAATGCAATTTATAGTCTGGACCGTTTGAAAATTTCCGTAGGGGTGTACCGTAGGCTAAGCCAATCCTGCCAACACGAAAGTGTGGACTAGGGGAAGGGAGATCTCAGAATTTGTTCACTTTACATTTTTCTATGTGTAC
>NW_022746987.1:759935-805534 GCF_011630105.1 Anneissia japonica | reverse complement strand
CTTAATTTTGAGAGTGTCATGGCCCTGTCTCTTATAAACATCTAGATGTGTATAAGAGACAGCTATTATTCAGTCACTAATGAAAGCAATCTTAGATAGAATGGTAATGTGTTGTTAAATTCATGATAAAGAGGAGAAAGATGATGATAGTGATGGTGTTATGGTGTGAGAGAGGATGTTTACGCAGTACCGGGTGTCCAGCAACTAAGTGGGGGTTCCCCGACCAAATGTAGTATTTCATGATACACCTGTGGTACAATGGTGGTGTTGATGAATGTGATGGTGATAAATGACATAAGGCGGTGTGGATCGTGAATATGATGACGATGATTATCTTGGTGGTGGTGGTTATAGTTGTGGTGGTGATGATGTTGACAACGACCTCAACTAGGCCTATGTTTTTTGTGGGCAGACGGAATGACAAATTAATAATATAATGGAAAAAACGAACAATTGAATGAGAGTATACACACATTGAGTTATTTTTTAGAATGACCAGAAGTACTGCACTATCAGGAGCATGTCACTATGGCAACAATGACTGTATCAACATGGCGATTGAAATGTTTCACATCTGGATGAACACGCCATCTGATAACAGGTATGGCAGTAACTGGTGATTGCGTCACCATCTTCATTGGGAGATGGTGCGGAATGACAGACTCAACCAAATGACAAACCAGTTGCAGCCCTCAGCAAGCTATGGCAACGACGTTACACGTTTGATCTGAGACAAATATACACGTGTATAGTTGTCTCAGGTTTGATTTGGAATGGCGTCATTTAATAAACCATTTGCACAGAGTCATCTTGTTTTATACTTTGTTACCAGTACATGTGTTTTAATTATATATGGACAAATAATAAGTATTCGCTTGATGTTCCTTTTTTATTTCAGAATTGCTTCTGATTTACGCTCTGTTATTTACTGCACAGCAGTGAAATCTGGAGATCAAAATGAATGGTACTTTGTCCTGGATCAGTACCAGAAATCACAAGTGGCTGGCGAGCAAGATAACCTTCGCTATGCCCTCTCTTGCAGTCAAGAACCCTGGGCACTTAGCACGTAAGACATCCACTGTTAACTATTGTATTACGACTATAATATAGTTTTATTATCCACTCTTAATTTTGAGAGTGTCATGGCCTCATATCTTCGATTATAAAACATTCGAATGATAAAGTGATTTTTGCTCTTGTTTTCATCCTAAATTTATTTCCCAGCCAATAATTTCATGTTATAATAGCGTTGTGGATTTTGTAGAATCATAATATGTTAACCTATGTGCTTGTGTTTTCGTTAAGTATAGTTACCACGCAATTTTAAACTACTATTGTAATTCCTACAGTTATTTAAATTTTACGATGGGCTCTGAGGTGATTCGTCCACAAGACTGGGTGTCTGCAGTCAACGAAGTTGCAAAAAATCCAGTAGGCACACCTCTAGCGTGGAACTTCTTTCGAGAAAACTGGGACTACTTCAGACAAATGTAATATTACTCTACACTATATTACATTACACTCACTACAACACGCTTTATTTGCAGCTTAATATTACAGTTGAATTGGTAACCAACCACACAAAAAAATACCCAAAGAACAGCAATAAGCATTAAACAGTAAACATAGGGTCAGTGTCTAAGCTTGACAATATCGTTCTATCTGAGTCGTAGATGGCTGTGGGATCCAAATAGTTAAAAGAGGCGTTAATATTGGAATTTTTATAAACGACTCTTCTAAAAACGTTTATAGCATTTATGACGTCTTGCTAACTTCAATGCCATCTAAATGGAATAACTTTAGAAAGTGTTTATTACTATAGGTATGGAGACAGTCTTTTTCAGTTCACGTCTCTCATTAAAGGAGTAACCAGCAACTTTAACACTGAATTTCATCTTCATGAGGTAGGCTTACATGTACTGTTGTATCATATTATCTTCAACATTTTGTTTGATGATTTTGAACCAAATATAATGAAGGTGAAACATCATACATATGTATGTATATATCGTGTGCGCGTACGTGTATGTGTATGTATAATAAAGTAAATATGTGTATGTGAGTACGTACGTATGTATTTACGAGCTTTTTGGATGTATGCATGTAAGAATCATGGTTGTCTTATTAATCAATAAATGACACCACTTTCCATTTTCCTACAGGTGCTGTCTTTCATGGAGCAACATCCTGACCAAGGCACTGGTCGAACAGCATTTCTTCAGTCGGTGGAACAAATTGAAGCCAACATTCGATGGATGTCCAATAATTATGATCAAGTTAAAGATTGGCTTCATAAGGAAACAAATGAGAAATTAAAATGAAATAATTTTTTTTCCTCAAATATTTATAGAAATTCCAAATTGACACTTGTCCTTATGGCTATTATACTGTATAGTGACTATTGTTTTGTCTATTTTCTAAGAATGCATTTCTTAAAAAATATTGGCTTGTGTACTTCTTTTTAAAATTAAACCAAGATATAGTAGCTTATAGTGGCATTGATTCAACATTTTATAAAAGAAATAAAACCGCAAAATAGAATTGCAGTACACGCATAATTTAAGTGGATAATGGATACAACTAATTTGCCATATAAAACCTGAGAAGATATAAAATGCAAGGTCAAATGATGGTTGGTCATATATGACAGATTATTTATAACATATGGTCTTATTGCATTACAATGATTAATCATATAGTGTGACACCTGCCTGATATACGGCCAAATGAACATGATAATATGGAAATTACAACCATGCTTTTTTATATTTTGGAAATGTGTATTCATCATAATATCTTTCAACACACTTTTAGGAGGCAAACTCAGATGGTAGTACAGTACCAACAAATTTGCCAAACTGATGTAATCATAATTATTACCAAACTGATTTTACAAATGAATATATCCGATTCATTGATACCTACTGTAAATTAGAGGTTCATTGCAACATTGTGTTTTTAATCAGTGGTACCAAACCACTTGCTACCAAATAATGTTTGAGTCATAGGCCATTAACAGTTTTCACCATAACTTACTCGTCCAGTAATTTCTGGCACTATGTTCCTGACCAGTCGGAATTGAATTATAAATAGTTTAAAATACCAACAAAAAAAAAAGCATTAACATAATAATATTATTCATATCCATGCATAATCTTATGTTCCCATCATCAAATCTGATCGTCAATCAATTGAAATCAATAAAGACAAATTAACTATAATCCACAAAACATATAAGCCTGGTTCATGTCGAACTTTTATCTAGATATAGATCCACTTAACTAGTTAAAAGTTCGACGTGCACAGTCAATTATAGCTAGATAAAGGCTTAAATCACTTAAATGAATTAACTTCACTAGAATAACGGTAAATTTAAAGCCCCATTCCCGGCAAAATTTCAGTTGTTAAAGCCCCATTCCCGGCAAAATTTCACTAATAAAGAATTTTTTTTCCTTTTTAGAAAGGAGGTTTGGAGGAGGGGGTGGGTTGTGAGGCATTACACGCCCAGTAAGGTCATTTTTCATTAGTAGTAGCGTTCCCTACCAAAACAGAAGAGGGACAGATGCGCATGTTTCCAGGCTAACGTTAAGGTTCCCCCGATTTTTGTGTCTTTGAAATAATTCATGGCACACTCGTGGGTACTGTCTTATTTGACTTGCTGCATATAGTCTTTAACACCACATCCTCTCCCATCCAGCAAACAGTATACGCCAAGCTTGTTTATCTAATAAAATTAAAAAAAAAAACAATAGAAACTATTCTGTGTTTTAAAACAGTCCAACTGCGCCACATCTCCCAAGCCCTGGCCTGCTAACCTAGTGTTCTTTGTGTACCTAGGCCTAACTTATAGATGAGGCCTGGCCACCTAGAACAAGGCCCCTGGCCTAACTTGGCACACTGACCTAATTTGGCCCTGGCCTAACTAGCTGGGCCCTAGCCTAAATAGCTGGCCCCTGGCCTAACTAGCTGGCCCCTGGCCTAACTTGGCCCTTGGCCTGCTATTATAGGCCCCTGGGCTAGGCCCCTAGCACCAATTCAAATCTCTGATTAATCTTATAATGAATTTTATACAACAGAAGTCTATCGCTTACCGATTATACAACCAGTCTTGGCTTACTCTAGCGATACAATTACAAAAGACTGAGAGATTGAGTATTTGGGTTTTGACACCATTGACCTATCATACTCCTAGAGCACTAGTCAATACACTATCCTTCTATACTTGGTATTTGACATGGTATTTGACCGCTATCATTATCATTGTGAAGATAGGCTGTATGGTATTAGAACGTCATTTCCTAATACCTATTCTATGGGATGCCAACTAGGTCAATTATAATGTAAAATCTGCATAATAATACTAAATGTCCCTGTTTTTGTTATTCTGTAGAAACAGGGAGATCATAAAAACATATTTTTAAAATTTTTACGGAAATAGACTAATACCTTGATTATAATTTTGATGCTGTCTCTTATACACATCTAGATGTGTATAAGAGACAGCCTTCATTACCATACAATTATAATTAAACAACACACTCTGAGTTAACTACCATACATGAGGTTTCAACCATCTCTTCTGATGAGATGAACTCAACTACTGTATCTGTGGTTCTACAGCAATCGATGCAACTTCAGCCACACTAGACCCAGACTGGTGATCTTGGTTATTACCATTCAGAACCACTAAATTTTTCTGGTCATGTTTCATCTTTTTCTGAGCAGCTTGTGTCACATCGTGGGGCTGAGTGTCAGCAGCTTCCTCAATTGACATTGTGTGTTCTTCAGAGAAAATGGCAGAGGTGGTTTGTGCTTCACACACCTCTCCATGAAATTTCTCAAATGAGTCAGAGTTTTCCAATTTGATAATAATCTCTTTGCCACTCTTCGACAACCTCTGAACAGTATGTGCAATATCAATTTCTTTTTCTTTCTGCTCTATCTCTGTGCATACCTCTTCTCTGATGCTAATAATTACTTTTCCAATGTTTTGGTTTGACTCAAGAAACTTGTGAGCGTCAATAATCTTATCCAGTTTGTAGTACTTGTTGATAACTGGACTGAGTTCATATTCAGAATTTGGTTGGAAGTATGGGAGCACTTTCTTGGTAAATGATGCTATAAGTTCTGATACATACTGCAACAGGACAAAAATTAGCATTAACATTATTATTCAGGACAGCTACAAAAGCATAAGTTCAATAAGGATTTTCAGATATTTATTGTTTAGGAAGAAAATTATGTTGAGTATGATGTATTGTCACACAGGCCAGTATTGAGTAAATGAGCAATTAAGAAATTGCCTAAAAATAAAAAAAAAAATGTCACTGTAAATCAATATCCAACTAATCATGTCCCAAAATCTTAGTTCTGAGAATGGTAAAAAAACAAACCAATATATTCAACGTTACTTGGTATATAAGATTCAAGATTTCTTTATTTGTGCCCTTTCGGAAATTTCAGTTGGTACATCACAACACAAAAAAGGTTGCAAGATTAATACAAAACAAAGAACAATATTACTAACTTGAATTAGGCCCTAAATCTTGTTTGATATTATTTTGATTGAGAATTCTAAAAGATAGTGATGCGAACGAGTTGATAAATAAATGGGCCATGAAATGATGTTTTATATAATTTAAGCTGTAAAACAATCAACTTGAAACAATCAATCTTGATAGACATAACGCTCTGTCTTGACTACCAAATTTTCTTTGAAAAAAGCAGTTGTATGCCCATATATAGTAACGAATTGCCTATATATGTTGTAGTGTCAATCATGAGGCATGTTTTTGTCAAACAATATGTGATAGTCTGAACTGGGTTTAAGATAGCAGTGAAAACAAATTGTTAACTTACCTCGTGTGAATGGCTTCTTAAGGAAGATGTCTTGATGGTTACATTCTTGGTGAGAAGTGGTCTCATGTCTCCAGCAATAAATGGTCCACTTATAAGTCCATAAATTATCCAAGTACCATTTGTCGCAATGAAGTTACTGTTCAACTGCCAGTGAATACCAGCAACACAATCAAAAATCAAATTCACTCCCCTTCCTATGGAATTTATATGTTTTATATTGTTACTTAAGGCAATATGAAATGTACATTACATATAGAATAAAAAAAAAAGTAGATAAAATTAAAAAAAAGAAGAGGAGGAGAGGAAGTCAAATGATAGATAGACATATGAGGCTTGCAATCCTAAAGACAGTGTACCCTTGCTAATGTTAAACTCAATAATTCTCATTAGAATATGGAAGTATTGTATACTTCAGTACAGGGAAGCCATAATACTATTGCTCATTTGGCAATAGTAAGTCGATTTCAGTAAATGACCCATCATTTTGATGTGGAGAATAAGAATACTGAATATTATTTTCATATTTTGGTCAACTGATGCTGGTTTTGGGGATGGAAAGCCTTATATGGTAAATATAAATCGTTACAGCATTTTCTTCAAAAATATTTGTATCATGTCTTTGAGAATGCGAATATCTTCTCAACTATGCAATTTCCAATAAAAAGATGAAATTAGGTTCAACTGTATCTGTATTCAGGATACACATTAGAATAAAAGTAAAATGTACAGTGATTTAAAAAATGATAAAACATTACTTTGATCTAACATATGGTCCAGAATAAATAACCAGGGGCGGATCCAGAGATGTCCAAAAGGGGGGACCGAAAGGGGGGGCCGAAATTTGGGCCGATCGAGACAACAACATCCTAGGGGGATGGCCCCGAGAAATTTTTGTGTTCTAGACGCCCGAAAATAACATTTGAGGCATTGTGGGCTATCATTTTTTTCTTTTTCTTTCTTTTTTTTACCCCCAAAAGGGGTGCCGGGGCCGGGCCGGCCCCCATAAATCCGCCCCTGATAACAATCATAAACATATTAATCTTGTTAAAATAAAGGCAATATATACATTTTAAAAAGACAAAATATTTACATAAAAAATGATATACAGTATTTCAATATCAAGTATTATGGATCTTCAGAATGTGGCCTGACATTATTTGGCAAGTACTATTCTATTTGTAACTGATTTACCATATATTAATTTACAATTATGAGACAAGACATTGACAAAGACACTGGAGGAAGTGACAGAAAATCAAAAAATAAAAACACAGATTTTATTGTTTTATAATATGTCTGTAGCATTTACCTTCAAGATAACTAGCAATGTCTTTCCTAACATCCAACGATTTATAACAGAACCCAGCAGACGCACCTAACGATTTGCATAGATCAATTTTACCCTGTGAACCCGCAGTCACAATTGCACAACCACCGGCCATGGTGACTAGTTGGACAAGTGCTGTGCCAACACCACTTGCACCGGCATGAATCAAGACAATGTCACCTGCTTTCATACAAGCTGTAGAAATCAGGAATAAAGGTATTGAAATTATTAGTTGAACATTTTCACATTCAACAATTAAATGAATGACAATCAAGAAAATTTCAATATCCTCTTCTGCTTACATATAACCAATAATACTGAAATATAGGATTTTCCTGGCCTTGTTTACAACAAACAACCTGTATTACGGTACTGACCAACATGATACAGAAGATGGTATGCGGTCACCCACGCCTGAGGAATGGCTGCAGCTGACGAGAGTGTCATCAAACGAGGCACAAGCATAACATGGTCCTGGTGTGCAATTACTTGTTCTGCACAACCACCACCTGGTAGGTATGCCATCACTCTCTCACCTGTAACATCAAATAAATTATATGCAATGGTAGTGTTACAATTAGTTGTCCACACTATCAACTAACAATTCAGAACAAAGCAGCTAGGAATAAACACATTTCCACAAACATATAAGAGTTTCAATGTTCACTCCACATGATCTATACTCATGGTAAAACAAATGCAGATAAAATGTCTTGTCTAAGGACAAAAAGTGAAATTTACCCCAGCAGACATGAATGCCTGACCTCAATGTTGAAGCCCTGTAATGCAACCTCTGAAGTCGCTACCCTTACTAGATGCAATGTTTATTGTGGTTTTACCTTACTTAATAAATGATTACTTACCCAGTGACCATTTTGATCCACAACCAGCTGCAATGACAATACCTGCAGCTTCATACCCTAAAACATGTGGTTCTTCTGCTGAGGTGAAACTCTTTCTCTGTGGAAATAGAAGAATAGTGTGAGAACCTAGGATTTTAAATGAGGCTGTTTTATAATATAAATATTCATAATCAATATGCAAAAGCTGTGAAATGGTATTTACAGTGTCTATGGGATGAGAGTGAACATAACATCCACACGGTCACACTACAGCCTCAGCCCTGGCTTGACTCACTACGGTTGAGAAAGATGTAGTATGAACCAACTTTGGTTGCCCATTAACCTGGATTGAAATTGCTCTCAACCTAGACAAGGTTTGCAGGTTGACCCTGGGTTGACCTAGAATTCCAAAATGTGACAAATCCCAGGTGGCAATACAATGTTTATGCACAAGGAGCTCTACTATCTGAATTAGGTCAACCCAGGTAAGTGTGATGAGATCTCAACCGTAGCAAGTCAAGGCTTAAGGTTCAAGTGTGACTGTAGCCTTAGTAAAGCCAGTCTTGAAGGCATAGTGTGACTGTAGCCCTACAGCTTTACTCTATTACCAAAACCCTAATTACCCGATCAATGTCGTCTCTATTTACAGCACTGGCATAAACTTTGATAAGAACCATATTGTCTCCTGCAGTTTCTAAATCTGGGATCTTACTGACGCTGATGTCCTCAACACGTCCTGTTGATGAGGCTAATGCAGCAAGCATTCCAGGTTTTCTTGAGTATTTAAGAGGCTAAAATAAAATGTTTAATTAAATATATCATTATGACAAAGAAACACTGCGTTGAAAGCTAAAACAATATTGAGTTAATTTTTTATTACACAAATTAGAAAAAAAAATATGCTTACATCCTTTGCACATCCCCTTAAAAATCAGTAAAATTAATTCTTTTCTACTGACATCTTATTTTAATTTCATTCATAAATTATACTATCATTTTAAAAGAGTATTTCGAAGTTAACTAGATTTGAATCCGTCACTGAAAACGAGTTAGGTGATACGCTTGGCAGGCAAAAGATATCTCCCGGCGCTTAAAAGTATGATTATATATGGAAAAACACCGTAGCCAGGATTGTCAAAATGTGCAGTTCAATATCAAGCCTGTCGCCCTCTCTCAGGTTGTCAAAGAATAAAAGAAAGAAAGAGGTTCGGGAGAGGTCAGAAAAACATTCATTTTGACAACGATGACGTCATCAAAGTGAAAAATAAATGACACATTCCCCTACACCTACAAAACAAAACAGGGGTTTCAGCAAGGACTGTACATTATTGCCATTACTACTAATAACGCACATTCTATGAATGGCGCGGTCGGTTATGTATGTGTTCTAAAGAACATAAGGTGGTGGGCTCGAATCGCGTATAGATATTCAATATTTTTTTATTCAATTTTAAGAATCTATTTTTGTTCAATTTCATGTATCCTTATTTTTAAATAATGTTTTTTTTGTACAAATAAACATTTTATTTATTTAAAAATTCCTATCTTATTATCTCTTCGAAAAAACAAATATAATAACTTGCGTCTGCGCCATATTTAAGCATGGAGGAAAGCACAGACCATGTGAGTGGTCGCTCTTGTTTTCCGTTCAAATGGCAATATGATGACATCATAATGTCCTATCAGCCATAATGATCTGTAAAATCATATCTACAACCCATGTGCTTTCAGAATATGTACGGTAATAAAATTGGGGGTCACATTTCATCCTAAAGGAGCTGTAACTGAGTAAAAATAGACGTTATTTTAAGCATATATTTTACATTGACAATTTATTTTTATACTATATTATATTTTTATACTGCAATTTTTATTAACAGCCTTTTCGGGTTCTTTGTGCAATCTATTAATAATGTAATTTAACTCCCTAATTTTTCAACAATGTAAATTTTAGTGTATATTTTGTATTTTATTTGATATTTCTAATGCGTAAATTTGCATGTATTTTATTTACTTTATAGTTCTGTATTTTTATATTGATGTATTTTATACTGTTATTGTGTAATTTTTGAGCAATGACTTTCTCTCAATGTAATTTCCTTTTTGGACAATAAATTTGAATTTGAATTTGAATTTGAATATTAAAATTGACGCAAGCGTATGCGCATGTTATGACGTGCGTACAGAAAATTCAGGTACATAATATTCAACCTTGACCTGAAGTTTATGCCCACTGAATATGATTCAGAAATGATGACTGGTAAGGACGACATGAGGTCATCAAAGATTTGAGGAAAGAAAGATGAGGGGGGGGGGGTCAGAAAAACATTTATTTTGACCATGATTACATCATTAGAAAGTAAAAAAAGTCACATTTATGAAAGGTAATTGCCTCAGCTATAACATACTCAAAGTTGGGAGACGATTGATCAAGGATAAGTGAGATACGCTCAAATGCATATTTTAAAAAAATGACGTCATAAATAAAATTCGGTTTTTAAAAATTCATATGGCAATATGATGACATCACAATGTCCGATCAGCCATTACAGTTTGATCCAAAAAAATCATATCTACAACTCATGCTTTCAGAATATGTAATACAAATTGGGGGTCAAATTTCATCCTAAGGAGCTACGACTGATTAAAATAGGCCCGATTTTAGCATACTTTCATTGTATGTCGGCACAAATGCGCGCAGGTCCCTATGTTTGATGCGTGCGTACTGCATTGCTATTGGCCCTAAGATGACTAAAAAGAATGGAAATTTTTTGAATACAATGTCAGGAATGCAAAATAATATTTTTTTTTTAAATGTAATTTCTAGCTACTGTATGTGCTGCGCATGTATAAAAGCTCGCACGTAGTAAAAAATTTGAAAAATGTTGAAATGCAATTTTGAGATATCGTGTTAACGAAAATGGGGAAGAAGAATAAAAAAGATGATAAAGATAAACCTGACAATAACAAGAGGTGATCCACTCGTGAAACGGACAAAAAAAAAAAGATCTCTGACAATAGCAAGAGGTGATCCATTCTGTGAAGCGGAACACCAATTAATTTTTTAAGGTACATTCCAGAAAGTAAGTACCCCACTGGACAGGTCAAGTCCCCCACGCTGGACAGAGCTCATAAAACATATAAAAATAGGCCCACACCAAGCCAACACATGTTTTTCACAGTCTGAGAGTGCCATATGTTGATATTCTTTAAAAAAAAATCTTATTTGGAAGGGGGAACCTCCTTTCAACCCTTTCCCTCAGCTCGAGCCTACAAGCTCAAGCTCCCCCTGTCCGACTACTTAGCCCCCCAGAAAATATATCCTAGAGCCGCCACAGGGGAGGATTATGTAAAATAGTAGCAGTAGTTGTGTAAAAAATGTATCTCAGAGGCTTACCACAAACAGTTCGCTTGTGAAAGGATGAAACTTGTGGTCAGTCTGTTCAGGTAGAGTAATAAAAATTCGCCGGTCTATTTTCATGTTGCCGTTTTGTATGGAGTTTAGAAAATGTTCTGACATCTGGCGTCTACTCTTTGCACTATCAACCTCAAGCTAAAACAGATATCACAACCTCCTGTTAGCAATTTAACTTTTTAGAACATTTAATTAACAATTCTAAAGCTGAGCACTCACTGCCAACGACGATTTTATGAAGAATGCAACGCCATGACAGACTGACTGCCACTGGCAGGGGTGGGGCCAGGATTTGCCCGACGAAGGGGGCTGAGATCCTCGACAAGGGGGCTGATGATTCAACGAGGGGCCAGATTTCCCCGGTGAAAACAAAGCGGGTGTGATCGAGCTTCCATTAAAAGGTTTTGAAAGTGGTCCAGGGGGCGAAGCCCCGAAAATTTTGACAATTTAAGAGTTTCAAAGGCTTATTTAATCGATGTTATAGTCTACTAATATGTAGAAAATACATCATTTTTTTTTTCTCCCCGACAAATTGTGCTTTTTTTTAAATTCTTTTTTTCAATACAAGTAGAAGCTTTTAAATTGTTGTGCTTTACATGACCTTCAGCATACAATGTCTTGACCTTGACTGTCCAACCGAGTCAAGGTTTTCTCTTTAGGCTAGGCTGTGAAAAAATCATATGTATTAATACAAAATTGCTGAGACTGCCGACCTCGGAGCATATACAGTAAGGTGGCAAATTTTTGCCAACCTTAATTTTTCCTGGGAAGCGTTAACTGACAAGAGTAGGAACAAAGTACAATTAACCATCAGTTCAGTCAAACAAGAAACAGTCGGAAATAAATCGAAAAGTCATGACCCTAAAGTAGCAAACTATAAGCAAGGCACTGGTAAAAAAAATAAAACTTACAGTGAAATCTGGAAACCTAATAATTTCAGACAAGGCAACATTGGCTGGGCAGTTCCGTTTCTTACAGAAGATTCGATTACGACTCTTCTTGAATATCCCATTTGCTTCATCTTCCTAAAGAAGAGAAAAATATACTTAAAAAAAACACTAAGAAGCTGACAGCAATTTTTTAAATAGTCCATTTTAAAAGTTTAAAGCCCACTAACATAAAGACTACGGTATTAAAATTTTATGTTAGAAAAAAATGTATGATATTAATAAATGGTAACAATTATCTGTGAGAACAGAATCAGGATTGGAAAAATTCAACAAAGTTTAAACAACCTACAGAACTTGTTTAAACACATGCTTAAAAATTAATAAATACAGAACCATAATACAAAGAATACTAGAAAATATTTAAAAACATAATTATCATCCCTTACGTGACTATCAAAAGATGCACTCTATAAGGAATAATATGTATCATCAATTAAATAGAGAACATGATGCAAGAATAGAGGGATTCGGCGATGATTGTTTAGGCAAGACTTTTTTATACCGTGTTTAGCAAATTAAATTCTACTTTTCGCCAATTAATGCACCCGCCCCACGAAAAATGGATATTTCAGAAAAAAAGTTTTTTTTTTTTTTATTACGCCCTCCGAAAGAGAACATCTAAAATACGATAAAAGCAATTAAGTCACAAATTCACAAAATAAGAACATCAAAAATATGATTAAAAAAAAATACAATTTAGTCACATTTTACAATATAAAAGGATAAAATCATTAATAAATCAGTTTTACTTTATTAACAAAGGTCAGAAGAAAATTTAGTCACCTGGTTGATGAGGAAGGAGATAGCACTACTCTTGTACCTTTTAGTGAAGCATAAAAGGTTTACAAACTTGTGTTGATTTCTAAGTGGCATGTGATGTGTAGAATGATTATTTTAACCATCCCATTCAGAGTTGTAATACTGTACACATAAAGTTCATTAAATATAAGTGCACAAAAACATTCAGCTGCATAAAAAGTTAAAGGCATTATAACATAGAAACATTTATAAAGTCATCATAATATAGAAACATTTACCAATAAAATTTTATTTTTATTTTCTCCTTCGTCTGGATGTTATCTTAAAAAATATGTACACTACAAACAAGGAATAAAAATAGTCTGGCCTTACAGGTGGTCACGTGACCTAACTTGGGTATACATGAAAAACATTACAGTGCGATAGCATAGAGAAAGATAATGTTATGGTTGCGAAAACCACCACCCAAACGTTGAGAAATGGCTAGGAAAGGCAATACGATTATTCAAAAAAGGTTTTATTTACTTATCCTAGCGTTCTCCTTAGATTGTATGCTTTGAAATTTAGGTTGACGTTCCGCAAAATATGGTCCGCGGTACAAAATTTGGGCCACAAAACATTTTTGGAGGGAATAACCAAGAGACGTTTCATCAAAAGGAGAAAATAGTTTTTAATAAAGCTGCTTCGTTGTTACAGCGAATGTGTCGCTTGCACATGCTGCTAAAGTGCCAGATGATGCGTGGTATCTGAGTTATATGCGGTTTTTGTGTCTATGCCCCCTCGGGAGCTAGACACTATGTTATTGTCTAGTATTAACCCTGTAAGATCGAGTAAATCCGGTATGGAGGAATGATGGGATGAGTCATGAGCTAAAGATAAAAATAAATAGAAGACCTATCCTAGAAAGATCACTACAGTAAACAACACCACGCATTTTTTGACAACCGCATGCCCATGTGGATACTTTATTACTAAACATAATACCTGTTATATTAAAGGTAGTCTTTCAAAGTTGCGGAGTAACAGTATGCGTAAAAGTTTTTGGAAGAATGAGAAAGCTATGAAGTGTGTGGCTGAACCGTATTTGGTTGAATCATGGTAAAGAAAAAAAACAATCAACAATTGTGGGGGGGGACACAAATGTACGGTATTATTTATTTAATAATATATAATTTATATACAATAAAATGTTATCACTCAGAGAATCAGACAATGTCAAAATATTGTATATACATGAAGGCTTCATCATCAAAAGTTCTTGCCAGGATTTGGTATGTTGGTTCCTGGCGCGGCTGGGCTGGTGAGCCGCGGCTTGGTGCCTGGAATTGTAAATAGGCTGTGAAGTAAAAAATGTGTGCGGAACGCTGATTTAGCTGGCCCTAACATCGCAGCATAGTTCACGGGTCGAAGGCCATCCTGCATGCCGTAGATGTGCAGGGTCACGCCTAGGCCTAACCTTTGTAGAAAAATCTCAATGTTTGAGGCCAGTATCCTTTACAGCATTAGCAAACTATTAATGCAAAATTCTTGTTTAATTTCCAATCAGTTTGGTATACTTTACTGCGAATTATGATATTTACAGCAATAACAAGAGACGTCCGCCATAGCAATCTCCGTGTTAAAAAACACAGCTGTGCCAGTCGACTGTTTATACCCAACACCCAAGTTATTTCATGTGACACCCATCGCCGAATCCCTCTATTCATTCATACCATATACGATCAGATTGTATAATGAATGTTTATGATGAGGTTATGTACAGTACTTTAATTAGTCTATTGATTTAATCTGAATTTCAGTACTGTTATATCTAAATCTTAACAGGAATCTTTTATTTTTTTATTAATTTTAAAATTTTTATTTTAATCTGAAGTTTAGTAATTTTAGAAGGAATCTTTATTTTTATTACTAATAATAAATTTGGACTTGAATCTTTTTTAAAATCTTATAAAATACTATCTTGATGTACTGTACTATGATAATGCCTTAATTGTATCTTGCTATAGTCTGTTTTTGCTGTTAGTATCTTACTAGCAATTTTAATGTATATTTTAGATATGGAACACATGCTTTTTTTTATAAAATGTTAATGACCAGAAATGTACTCACTGCTATCAAGTATAAAGTACACTATTTTGAACAATCTTTCTTACTGCTTTTTCTTGCCATTTTATATATTACAATATGAATGGGGAATTGTCACACACAGTTCTTGTACCTCTTTTTTAGCTTTTAACTTCCTTTTCCTGCTGACAGACTTGTCTATTCCAAATTGACAGTTTAACATTTTCAAATTGACCTTCATAAATGGCGTTCCATCGTATGTGATGGCTGGTTGGTATTTTGTTGCCTCACTTTCCCATATCAGTTTATGGGGCTTAGATTTAAAGTCTGAAATAATATAACAAACACACAACTGGCATAAATATAAAAATTTCTTTGTGACATAGGCCTACACCTAAAAAATAATTTTTGAAAACAACCTGCTTGTTTTTAGCACCTTGCTGGCTGGCACCACCTCTGAAACCAATCGACAATGACCTCAGGGTATGCACGTCTCCATCCGTGTGACCGTGAGCAACAACGACAGGCTAGGAGCTTCAATGGATGAAGTCGTCACTAAACTTTAGTATTGCTAGCTGAATGCTAGGCCTAGGTAGGAGGACATGGCATATTGGAAGAATCCAGAGTATCTAATTTTAGTTTTTATTCAATTTAAATTAAGTTCAACCTGATCACTTAATTTTTTTTTAAATTAAATTGTACTTATATAAATAAAGAAAATATATATTATTTACCACATAAAATTTTTGATATATTTATAATTAAACACCGTATATTTCAATGGGCCATTTCAGGCTTCCTTTATATTCATAAGCCCGACAAAATTACTCTTTCTAGTTCTATTCTATAGTTGCACTACAATTTAATTTCCCACAAACTAGATTGCCATGGTACTCTTGAGGTGAAGCAGCACAAGGTTTGTATTTTCTTGTTTGTTTTATTTCCATTTTTTTATACATATTCTGATATATAAAATACCATTCCAAGGTTTCGGTCTTTAGGGCAGGCTTCCTTCTAAAAAAATTCACTACTTCGAGGGCTCCTGTACAAGTTGTCTGGTAACTAACGATAAAAATCGTAAAGAAACTTTCCCATAACCAAGGTTCTCACGGTGCTCATGAAGGTGAGATGGCATATTCTAGTACGCCGCCTTCAGAAATGTGAACACATTACACTGCAAAGACAGAAGTAGGTCAGATGCAAATATAGATGACTAGCTATTTTTAGCAGGTCATGGAAGTGGCAGTGAAGGTGTTCAAGTGCGTTCATCTACTTCCTGTCACTATTACCTTCAAGTCATCAATCTGATGATTATATTTATTTTAAAAATACATGAATTGTAAAATACTATAGTTTAAATGGAATGTACAAATACATATATTTTAATATTCTGACATAAAAGTATAACTGATTAAAGAAATTAAATCATTATCGTAACAACATTCCCAGGCCTTGATAAATACAAATATGTACTAGACTTTTAATTTCTGAATCTGAGAAGAAAAAGGACATGCTAAAATTTATATTCAAATTACTTGTAATATAATACACTAACAATCGTAAAAAACAACAATCATACTAAAAAAAAACGCTGTGGCTAGAGATACGGTACCGTATCGGAACTTCCGAATGCTAAAGGTACGGTAAATGATATTACGTCATGATTAGCCAATAGAAATGACCGACTCGATTTTGGCTTTTTGCAAAGTCGACATCGCGATCATAAGAAACGTGGCGCGAACAGTTACGATCAAATTTATGTCATAAAACTTTAGGCCCATTTCATGTATTTCCATTGGGGCTTATCACAATGTTTGGGTTAAAAATCCTTTCTGTTATTCTTGAGTATTTTATGGTGTACCATAGAGAATGGTATACTAAGGCTAGGCTTAGCCCGAATGCCCGCCTAGGGGCATACTTATAGTAGTAGTCGTACTATTAGGCTAGCCTTACGAGGTTTCAGGGGTAGCTAAGGCCTGGCTTCTACTATTAAAATAGTTTATTCTTGCTTGATGTCGCCAAATCTAGCAAAAGTGCTATCCTTTTTATTTGCTATAGCCGGGCCTCGGGCTACAGAATATTAATCACCCGCAAACGAACGAATCTTCAACAAACACACTCGCTACTCTTGCAGCAGCAGTGCACTGAATGACGTCACGCATGTATCGGGTCTCTATTGGCTAATCATGACGTAATATCATTTACCGTACCTTTAGCAATCGGAAGTTCTGATACGGTACCGTATCTCTAGCCACGGCGAAAAAAAAATTACAAAGAATATTAGGCCTAGGCCTAGGCCTATATGATAATCAAGCATCATAAAAAAATAAATAAATAAAATTAATAGGCCTAACTTGTTTGAAACACATGCACCAAAAAAACTTTAAAAGACAGAACCATTTAAAAATTACTTTCCAAACATAAAGCACTAGTGCGTACATCGGCGTTCCATACTGAGGCTGTTCGCACCAGCGCGAACGAAATGAAGGCGCAACCGAAATGAAGGCGCGACCGAAATGAAGGCGCGACCGAAATGATCTGTATTCAGGCCTAGGCCTAGGCCTAACATAATATTGGCCAAGCCTAAATAGGCTAAGCCTAAACTTGTCGTATTTAGGCATAAATTTGAAGCTAGACTTAGCGTAGCCTACTAGGCCTATATGTTCTTTCCAGCATTAAAGGTCATGCAAAAGGGCTTATAATAGGCCTGTTATCCTTGCTGTTATTATCACTGTACCTGTCTTTCCGAAGTGTGTTGCTTGAACCTTGTTGGTGACAAATCGTGAAGTAGTTGATACGAAAAATAACTTTAGTAGGCGATCTGCATCTTCCACAGTATTAACGTACCCAAACTTTTCCGAAATCTGCACTGTGAAAAGCGCTCGCCAATCAGTCATTGTATGCCTAAAATTGGTTAAAAGTTAAAATATGAAAAAAGAAGGTAAACAAACCATAGCGCTGTGTAGTAATTGTAGAGGGCGTGCTTTTTATAACCCCCCCCCCCTCTCAAACATCGGTACCTCAAACATCCCATTAGTTTGTCTAATATGTACATTTTTGTTAAAAGTTGTTCTATAATACTTTACAAAATTCAAAAGTCATTTATCATTTTTCAAAATATTGGGTCAGAATCTGTTCATGATTCAACCATCACCTCACAATCAACTATCGTCATCCGTCATGATTTCCTGTTCATTATCATTAGGTCCCATGAAAAAAAAAATCAGTAGTTATCACTCTATCAAAGAATAAAAACTGATTTTTTTTTTGCTAACCCCGCCCCAATTTTACCGTTGTTCACAAGTAAAATCAATGGTTAGGACACATATATAAAATGTCATAAGAATGGAATCAAATTTATATTAAAAAAATAAGTTTTTTTGTACCAGCTAGTAAATATATTGATGAGGGAGGGAGTGATAAATTAATATTTTTTATGGGGCCTTACCACCATCAACATCAGATTCAAATTCAGATTTATTCGCACAACGCAAGAAGTTGAAACAAGAAAAAAATTTATATTAATTTTAGGAAAAATTCAATTGTCACTGGAACCCAAATAATCCCAAAGGACCAGCATCAACATCATCCCTACCTTCAGCTTCATCATTGCCATCAACATTGCAATCATTATCACTATCTTTTGTCACCACTTTCATCACAACCAAAACCATCATCACCATAATTTTAAATCATCTTGACCATCATCATACTGCCACCTTCACCATTAACCATCATCAACATAACAATAAACATCATCATCCACTATCATCTCTCCGAACTCTTCATCCTCACCAATATCAATATATATTACAGATTACAGTGAAATTATTATTATTTACTATTATTATTATTATTATTTTTTTTTTTTGAGGGGGTGGGGGGGGGGAGGATGTGAACAATTTTTGGGACAAAGATTACAATTGTATTTGCAAGTTCCTTGGCCTTAAATTCAACAAGCATGTTACATGCTGATTTTTTAGGTGTATTTTATAATTTAACAATATATAGACATTATAAACAATAAAAAATGACAACATTTTCTAACGTTCAAATATCAATAATGTCCCACTATTCAGTGGATTTTATTTTCGAGTTATGTTAATGATTTTCCATAGTGATTTTGTATCTTCAAATATGTGACATTTTTTGTCATTTAAGTTGATAGGGGCACAACGCAATTGTGTTATGTCACCGGTAAGAGACACACTGTGTTCAATTACTGTAAACTATTTTTATCACTGGGCTTGCTCCCAGCCTAATTTTTACAGAATAGCAAACTAAATCCTTAAAATCTGAATGTTTATTTTCTTAGAAGTTTCATTTTACTATTCATAGTTTGTGTGTGCTGAGGTTTTTTTTTCTCTAAACAATGCTGATGTTATTGGTTAATTGACAATTATTTTTAGTTTGTCAGAAGTTGTCTTTGAAGTTAGATTTGTCTACAGTATTCAAATTACCGGGGGTGTGTTTTGTCGCCCTGGCTCTTTTCGGTATACTCTTCTGATTTTTGTAGTAATATTTATCCAAGTAAATCATTTAATATTAAGTTTGCTGATGATACTTGCCTGATTGGTTTGATTTCAAAAAATGACACATCCTTGTTTTATGACTATGTTGAATCTTTTATTGTTTGGTGTAAGGAGAATTTTCTTGAACTAAATGCAAAGAAGACTAAGGAAGTTATTGTCGATTTCAGAAGAAAAAATGTAACTAATCATGAAAATATTGTAATCAATAATGACATGGTGGAAATTGTTGAAAAACACAAGTATCTGGGACTGATTATTGATAATGAACTTAATTGGGAAAGCAACACTAAAGAAATCCGTACCAAGGCTAATAAAAGAATGTATTTTGTATATAGAATGAAACGGTTTAATGTTATCTCTCGTCTTATTCATATGTTTTATTCCTTGGTTGTCCAGTCAATTCTTTCTTATTGTATTATTATTTGGTTCTCTCATATCACCACAGACAGTAAATGTCAATTATTGAGAATTGTAAATAAGGCTGGAAGAGTGATTGGAGCCGACGTTAAGTCCTTGGAAGATATTCTAAATGATTTTTTACATAAGAAATTTAATTCAATTATGCAAGATTCATCCCATCCATTATTTTCAGACATTATCATAAATAGATCGGGAAGGGTTAGACATAAACAAAACAAAATATCCACAAACCGTTTTAAAAATTCAGCATTGTACATCGCTTGTAATCTATTTAATCAAAATTTCAGAAGATAACTGCACTGGACTCACATTTTTATTTTCTAAGAAATCTTTATTTAACACTCTATATATTTATGAACGATTCTATGTCATGTACAACAAATATCTCAGAATGTATTATTTTGACAATAAAGTTGACTTGTATCTTGTATGACAATCAAAACAAACCGCGATTGAAGACAAGTTGAGAGAAGACAATTAGGAAAGGGACAAGTCTGACATCATTGCGTCACATGGCCATTGTAAACATTGTGAGGTGGCTTAAATGTTGGAAAAATCGCTATAAATCATGATTTTTTTAAATTATGATAAACCTGCGACTTTATATTTCCATACCTCAGGGTTTTTATATGTAAGTGAATATAAATATCCAACACAGAATGTATGAGGTTCCAATAACTTTAAGCTGAACCTTGATGCTATTTTACCTCAGCCAATTAAAACAGCACAAATGCATCACATCCAGATTGTGCATGGAAAAATTGTGGCCCTCCTTGTAACTACTGATGGAGTAAATACTGATGGAGTGGCACATAAAACAGCAATTAATCAGCATGACGACAACAATAATAATTTATTAGAAGTTGGTCAATGGTGCACCATACTGCACGATGGCACGCAATATCCTGGCAAAGTGAAGGAGATAGGTGATCAAGCAGATATCAGAGTCTCGGTATTGCATCCAGCAGGTCGAAACTGGAAATGGCCAAATCCAACTTAATAGGATTGAAATATTAATGGTAATAGTTTACCAAAACTAAATATACTAAAACATGGTCAATTTCGGGGGAAAAGAGGAGTTTTCAAAGATGTTGCAAGCGGGACAAATGATCTAAGTATTATACGGATAAAGGACAAATGGGAAGTACCGTTAGAGAAATTGCAAACTGTTTTTTTGTTAGTGAGAAGACAATCAAAAGAATACTTAAAGAGTGTAACTTCTCCGTTAGACAACTGTACAGTTTATTTTACACTATGCATGCCAAAGGCTGAATACAGGACGATAGATGGATGCTTAGTTTCTCAAGGGTTAGAGCTGAGGAGAAAATGTAGGCCTAGATGTTGCAATGTACAGCTTGAACACTCCTCAGAGAACCAGGACGAGGATCTTTCACCACAGGCTGTAGTGTCCACAATTCAAGAATTGAATGGCTTTGGTGAGATGTTCATGAACAGGTCATGTGACACCATCGACGATATTGTACGCCTGGTTCTAAAATATAGCAGGGGCTGCCTCATGGCAAAAACAGGCATAGAGGATGCATTCCGTATAGCCCCGATTCATCTAGATGATTCCTTCCTATTATTAATAGTTTTCTTGGGAGGGTTCCTTTTTTTTGATCGTTGAATGCCGATACAGCTGTCTGTCAGAACTTCAAAGCAATTAGCTTATCACTAACATGGGTCATGCAACGTAAGTTTGGGGTACAGGACATGTCCTACATATTAGACGACTTTTTCTTCAGTGGCCCTAGGGACTCTTGCACTGCTTTGATGCCCTATGCAAATTTCTATTCGTCCCTTAACAGGTCAGTCTCCCCATTAAAATGCCTCAAACTGCTTCCACATGCACGTGCATTACCTTTTATGGCGTCGAAGTTGATTACAGTATATTACTCTGTTTAAAGTGGGGAAAGTGACCGAACACTTCAACTACTGTACTTGTGTATTTACTTAAAAAATAATTTAGTAGTTGCATATGTATACTTTTTTCCAATAATCGAAGAACCCCAAAGAGAACGGGAGTTCAGGGTCCTCCCCTGAAAAATGTTGATTCCTAGATGGCGAGAAATGAGCTTTCCCGACTTTCCTATTGTAACAAGAAAATATTCAGCTCACGGGTCTAGAATTATTTTTATTTTTTTATTTTTTCCCCCCAAGACCTGCCAATGAGCATTTACTTGGAGTGATGTCAATCTATAAACACACTGCAATACCACAAATGCAAGGGAGGAAAAGATGATGAATAAAAGAACATTCATTGAGTAAACTAAACAATTCTGTTTAAGAATAAACTAAAACATCATTTGAGTAGAGCAGTAGAATAGATAAAATGCATTTCTAGCACCAGAATATAATTGCTCATTACTAAAAACAACTCCATTTTCTTTGCTTCATAATGAGACTTAAAAAGCTTTACCAGTACTTCCATCCTCTGTTAAGACAGTTTTCCACTAGGTGAATTTATTCGCGCGAATCGAAAGCGCCGTTCATTCGCATGCACATTCATATTTCTATCGGAGTTTTCACTTTAAATAGCAAAATTGGTAGTTCGAACTGTTTCTACTTTTTGCGAAGCGACAAATGTGCGCAAACAATCAGAGCTCAGGAACCAAACCGGCGCCTTCGATACGCGCGAATAAATTCGCCTAGTGGAAAATCGGCTTTAGGCTTTGACCACACACTATCACATTTTATGTGACAAATTTGTGTGGTGTACCCATATATGGGCATAACACATATATTTTTCACATAAAATTTGATAGTGTAGACAGAGCTTAAGTGTTGAGATGGATGAATGAAAACATTTTGTACAAACTGTATGGCTTTGCACTTTCTAGCGCCAGGCCTTCTTTTTGAGAAGACTCTGGTCACATTACTTATATTCTTTGGCAAGGCGCTTAAAATGGACACATAAGATGTGAACACATTTTTAAGAAATTGGTAATGCGGAGTTTCCATGTTAAGCCTTCTTTTATTAATCACAAAAACAAAAAAAAATTAAAAATGTCTTTTAGTTTCAAAGCAGAAAGATGTTCCTATCTGAAACACTAAAATCCATGGGCAATCTCTGAAACAAGTTAAAGTTTCCAAATATCTGGGAAGATGGATTAACAACAGATGGGAGATGTGATAGAGAAATTTTAGAGAATAGCACTGGCAAAAGAGTCCGTCCTCCAAAATGAGCAGTCTCAAAGTCCTAGATTGCTATTTAATGCAAATTCTCAAATATGGTTGCAAGAGCAGATCAATCTCAAAGGCAATGGAAGACCGATTGCAAGCAACCGAAATGTGGTTTCTTTGACGGATTGTTAAGAATCCCATGGACAAGTCACACCAAAATTAAATTTTTACACACTGCAGGCAGCCAACAGGTGCTTAAGAAGATTAAGGAACTACAACTCGACAACTCATACACTGTATGAGGAAGGGAAGTTGGAAGGTTTATTTCTCATGTGGAAGATTGATGAAAGGAGAGAAAAAGGGCGCCAGATAGCAACTTTTCTTCAAGGAATTGCTGCCTGGACGCGTGTCAATAACCTCAATCTTCTGAGAATGGCAAAGTAAATGAAAGATTGGCATTCTAAAGTCACCAACATCACTTGATACGGAACACAGAGAGAGTATTCTATGATCACATAAAAAGTTTTGTTTTTTTATTTTTAAAAAACCTGATGAATTATTATAAAATATTATACCAAAGCAACTATATACCTGCTGCTGGATGTAAAGAAGAAATATAGGGCATTTGAAGAAACTTAATTATAAATAAATTTCAAAAATCTTAGTTTTCTTCAACTGAAAGACTGAAAACAAAATACCTTCTTATTACTCTATTTCTAAAATGGTAACAAATTATTACTATGATTTCGCCAAAGCTTTATCCAAAACAAATTCTGATTCAGGATTTCCTACATCTTGTTCGAGTACAAATATAATTTCTTGTTTGTTATTGGCAGGTTGATGAGGTTGGTTTGTGTACACAGCTTCCTGTGCAAAGCCTCGATCCAAACCGTGTTGGGCGTGGATGTTTTGAGATTGATTGGAACCAGTCAAGTTCTCAAATTGACTATGCTGAGCCTGTATGTTTATAGTTTGATTATTATTACCTATGAATGACTGATGTCCAGTCTGCTGTTCTTGGTAAAGGTGGTCAGTCTCCATGGTTTCAACCTCCTGGACCTGACCAATTAACTGTGGATGTCCTTCAATGTGTGCTTGGTTTAAAAGATGCACTGTTTCTGATTGGCCAAAGTTATTAGACTGTTCAACTGATTGCACATGACTTAATAATTGATTTTGGTTAGCATTTGGTGTACCTGTGTAAATACATGTACTGTTGGGCTGTTGTTGTTCGACGAAAGTATGCCCCTGAGTTTTATCCTGAAATACCTGTCTATCTTTTGCTTGTAAAACAGCTGCCTGGTCATTTTGAATGATAAAAGTTTGTGTTGGTTCTGTAAACACCATAGTGTTTTTCGATTCTATGCTTTGCATACTGACTAACAGTTCACCAGTGTTCATGCTTTGCACTGGTCCTGTGGAAGCTGTGGTCACATGTACGCTTGACTCAACATTTTTATCTGCAAGTAACACCTGAACGCTTTTTTCCGTTTCCGTCTGGGCAATGCTTCCCCCGTGTTTCAACTCAATTATCTGATTTGTCATACCCTGGAGGGGGCTAGTCATCAAGACAGCAGCATCACTCCCAACAGCCCCTTTCTGTGTAACTTCCGCAACTTGTTCTATTTCAACAATCCCATCAGCAAGAGCTTGGAAACTTTTCGCAACTTCAAAGAGCTCCCTCTTTGTTTGTTCATCTCTACTTGAGGTATCTTTGGTTTCTTCCAAAGTGATGATTACTTTTCCCATGCTCGTGTTGGATTCGACAAAATCATGAGCTTCCACAATGCCCTTCAACGCATACATCTTGTTGATGATGGGTGACAATGCGACAGAACTACCAGGAGTAAAGTGAGGTAATATATTCTGCTTGAACTCCTTTATCAGTTCAACTTTGTACTGCAAGATAAAATATAATATATTCTAACAATTTATATCATCATTTAAAATGGTATAAAGTTTTATACTCATCAAATGATTTGCTTGTGTCTTGAGCAAGCTTTACAAGTAGTGCCAGGGGAATGTGAAGCAGGATGTAAGGTGTTAGACTTCTAATCGTGAGTTCAAGACCAACACTTGTCGCATTGCTTGTGTCCTCTTCCTACACACAAGCATAAATGGGTACCCGGTAGAATGTTATGGCATTGAATATATGGGTTGTGCGTGTAAAGTGCCCCAGGGAGCAGGGACAGTTGCACAAAATGTGCTGTTTTACCAATTCAGTATCCAGTGACCAGGGAAATAATGATGCCACTGCCTTGTATATTTATAAGATTGTGAAAGTCTCCATATAGATTCAGGTTCTAAAAAAAAAAAAAGGTCTCTCTATGCAGTGACCCAGGAGTATCAGTAAGTTGGTAGCTACTAGGTGAATGTTTAGTGTAATTATTCTGTTATTAATGTTTACACATTCCGTACAATATAAATTTCAAATATTATTGTTATTAAAACCATCAGCAAATATGGTTAAGTAGTCTCTATGAGAATTGTTTAATTTCATTATCGTATTGTTGTTTAATATCATGCTAAATAATTAAAATAGAATATATTTTATGGTTTCTACATGGAAACAACACTTAGGTTAATAAAACCAAATAAACAACATAAGCCATTTTGATTTATGTCACACCAAAACATACATTCAACATTAAGTATAATCACTACTTGATTAAAAAGTAATCAATGAAAAAATTCTGACAAATGGAAGATTTGAACCTAGACTCTTTCTGTTGAAGGCTGGAACTAAGCTAGTGTCTCGCATACCGAGTAAAAACTTACACTATCAGGCATATTATGCATAGATGCCCCCTTGATGCTCACTCGTTTCTTCAGAATGGCCGGTAATATGTCACCACTTATCTCACTACCACTCAACAGTCCGTAAATGATCCATAGCCCGTCAGTTGCTATAACTTTAACATTACCCGCACAATGGATACCACCAACACAGTCCAAGATGATTTTTACTCCTTGATCTGTGGTCAGAAAAAAAAAGTTATAAATTTATCCATTTTAACAGAGTTTATTTCAAGGAACAAGAAAGCAAAGGCCTCTATGACGTTTTTATGAATGAAAGATGAGGATGATAAATGGTGAAAGTAATGCAGATGATAATGCAACAGAAATGGTCATCCAAGCATAATGACATTTGAATCAGTCACTGTCTTATACACTTTTTATTATTTATTAAATTTTTTTTTTGGGGTGGGGGTCAGGGGGTTATTTTGTATTATATAAGTTATTAGCTTTCAGTTAAAATTAGGACAAGAAAACATTTAACTACGATAAAGTATTATTCCTTCATAATTATGCATTCTAATGAATTTATTTATAGAAAATGTTTTAGTCAAAAATTTAAAGATACATAAAAAAAAATACAAAAGTATAATACATAATCCAAGTATGGAAATGCACACCATCAAGTTGGGATTCAATAATTCGACACATCATCATCATTTCTGGAGTATGTATTACTGTATACTTTCTTATTTTTCATTTTTTTCCCATTTCATTTCTTTAGGCACGAGCGCCAAGGATATGCCAATAAGTGAACTTAATCACTGTCCTACGTGGCATATCCATTTAATAACAGGGGACATAATGGACCAGTACACCGGGGTAACCCCCCCACTCTTCTCGAAGGATGTACTGGGTTCTTTAAAGTGGACACGAGCTAAATGTGTACACTGGACCTACGGTTTAAAGTCCCTATCCGAGAAGACTAGTTCCACCACCAAAACCATTGGCAAGTGAGCTGTTCGAACCAGCGCCGATATTAGAGCTGAAGGTTATGGTGCCCCTGACTTAACCACTCGGCCAATCAACTCTTATCTGAGATTAATCAGTGGAGCTATCAGTTTATAAAAAAAATACTGTGCATATAGACGATCCACACGAAAATATACAACATAATATCACTTTCAATGTATTGTTTAGGATAACTTACAAAACACATAACCACAATGAATTCAATTACCTTCGGTAAATTGTAGCACTTCTTGTGCAAAATCCTGTTCTTTATAATTGAACCCGGCCACAGCACCAATGCTTTTACACAGTTCCACCTTACTCCATGATCCTGCCGTGACAATAGCCCGACCACCGGCCAAGTTGACCAGCTGAATGGCAGCAGTCCCAACACCACTTGCCCCTGCATGTATCAGCACATCATCTCCTTTCTTTATGTTGCCTAGAAAAACAAATATTTATTGCTGATGATTAATGTATTATTATAGAATTCATTGCCATTACTATTATAAACATTATGAATGCAGAAAAGGCTGCCCTCTGAAAGTGAATATAGCACCACTAGCAGCTCTCTAGATCGATACGTACACCTTATAATTGACATTATTATTATCACCATTATTATTATCGCCATGAATAATGTGCAACCCCTCTAACTCAAGACCACTTTTAAGACAAAGATAAACCTCTAATTGGAGACTAAATACAGAGACCATCGTATATTTTTAGGTTTCGAATTAACATTGATTATTACTGTATACTAACCAGATGGAGAAGAAAGCATGAAGAATGCTAATACAGCTAAGTAAAAACATATGAAGTAAAGTAAGATAAAAATTACTATTACCAATTCCATACAGAAGATGATAAGCCATAAGCCACACCTCTGGTATAGCTGCTGCTGCAGAGAAAGACATGAAATCAGGAACCAGCATCAAGTGGTCCTCTAAGGCATTCACATACTCAGCATTCCCACCACTGGACAGAAGACACATCACACGATCACCTGACACAAATCAACAAAATCATTATTTAAAGCTATTAATCTAAAATAAATTTCAATATACTGTAAATGATTTAGCAACAAGTTTGTGTATTTAAAGAGATTTACAAAGCGCACATATTCAAATTCAATCAAACATAACATGCAACGAATGACACTCGCACAAGATGAATTTATATTTTACGGCATAATTAGAGATAATTATGAAACTAACGATATTTAAACAATCTACGATTATTACCATTTGTAAATAATGGAAACCTCTAATTGGAGACTAAATACAGAGACCATCGTATATTTTTAGGTTTCGAATTAACATTGATTATTACTGTATACTAACCAGATGGAGAAGAAAGCATGAAGAATGCTAATACAGCTAAGTAAAAACATATGAAGTAAAGTAAGATAAAAATTACTATTACCAATTCCATACAGAAGATGATAAGCCATGAGCCACACCTCTGGTATAGCTGCTGCTGCAGAGAAAGACATGAAATCAGGAACCAGCATCAAGTGGTCCTCTAAGGCATTCACATACTCAGCATTCCCACCACTGGACAGAAGACACATCACACGATCACCTGACACAAATCAACAAAATCATTATTTAATCTAAAATAAATTTCAATATACTGTAAATGATTTAGCAACAAGTTTGTGTATTTAAAGAGATTTATAAAGCACACATATTCAAATTCAATCAAACATAACATGCAACGAATGACACTCGCACAAGATGAATTTATATTTTACGGCCTAATTAGAGATAATTATGAAACTAACGATATTTAATCAATCTACAATTATTACCATTTGTAAATAATGTGGAAGGTTAATGAATTTGACTATTTTTAGTGCCATCATTTTCAAGTTTATATCTTCCTGGGTATGCCACTTGTGCAATTACATAACACAAGATATGCATTAACACTTTGGCTGCCAGCGACGAGTATACTCGCCCACAGGGTGTTGCTGAGGGCACCAGGGATGAGTATACTCGTCTAAATCAGGAAAACATTCTAGCGTTTATAACTTCCTTTACTCGCCCCTAATATTTTCCCGCCAATTTATTAGACACATCATTTTGATGATACATGACTACAGTCGACCTTCCCATTTACGTACACCTTGGGCTGAAAGCAGATCGTAATTGACAAAATTTGTAAATGAGAAGTTTGTAAGAATAGCGCCGTCAAGTTTAAAAACGCCAAGTTGTAGCCTATCCTGTATGTTTAAGATTCTAGGCCTGCCTATCAACATCTAGGCTTCATTTTGCATTTAGTGTTCAATAAACATTTATAGAAATCGATCAAGAATCAATTAAATGTTATTACAAGACAAAATAATATTAAACATCCATTCATATAGGCTAAGGAAATAGTTCCATGGATAGACCGACCTAATCTTCCATGTCACTACCTGTAGACTGACTGTGTACAACATACAGTGGTGGTTTAGCTGGACCTAGCAGCAGCTCTCTGCTAACTTTAGCTAGGCCTCTCTCCGTAATTTGTAGAAAATTAGTAAACAAACATTGATATAAATTTGTATTAAAAGCACTGGGCTGCTTATTTATTTAATTTAATCATAAAGGTTCGATGTTACTATACATTTACACTGACTAGCTGATTCGATTTACAGGTGATAACCAGAAGACAGTTTAGGATAGGCCCTGCAGGGTAGGCTGCCCAACCTTGCCCTTTGCCTAGACAAGGTAGGGCTAGCAGCATGCACTGCATGCCTGAATTTTGGCTAGTTTTGATTATTTTACATCATGCAAATTGGTCTTACTTTTATGAGCCTAAAGTATAACTAGTATAATGCATTTTTTAATGACCTTTGATAAAAATAGCAAAAATTATATGAATAAATCTAGCAATGACGTCATCGCCCGAACGTTCGAAAAAAAGGTTTGTAAATGGGAAGGACGACTGTAGATAAAATTTCGAAAAATTATGTTTGTACATGTAAACTTTTTTTGGCACACGGCAATTAACCTCAAAAACGTTATGGCAGTCAACGTGTTAACATTCCAAGTTTGTGTGTGAATGCTACTTTATGTTATCGCTTACCTTTCTTCCAGGTAGACTGAAGGACGTCGCCAACTTTCTCTATTGTACCTGCTGCTTCTGTTCCCAGCATGTTGGACACACCACATTTCAAAGGCCAAGCCTCGTATCTCTACACATAAAAACAAATATGGTAAATTTACAAAAGTTAATTGTAGTATACAACAAAAGCAAGAACAACAACAAAATATTATATAAACACCAAAACACAACACAGCAACAAAAACAACAAAACATCAGCAACAAAACATCAGCAACAAAACAGACAAAAACATCAACATTACGATTCAAGCATGGAATTTAATACATTCTAACTTAAAATACTTTTTTATATTTATATTGAGTTTCTGTATTTTATTGTTCTTTAGGGATATAAATCTGCAGCTTTCTTTCACATTCAACTACAAGTAAACTTGCTAATTTCATTATGGGGAACTGGGTGATACTCTATCAGCTAGGTCCTGGCACACACCTGCGGCCATGGTCGCTGGCTAACATGATTCCAGGGATATCCCAATGCGATGAGGCATACGCAACTAATTACTCCTCAGATTAAAATGAAAGGCAACTACTAAATACCATCTACATAAAAAAGTGATAGCTAAGTACCATTCCGTTACAAGATTTTGGGTTGAATCCATGCGAACGTGCGAAGATTCATCTCAATAGCTAAAAACCACCGCCCATCTACTTTTACCTGCATTATTTTTAGCTTAATGTATTTGCAAGAAAAGTCTCTTGAGTCTTTCCCACACAGCTGCTAAGCTTCTAGAATCAAGTGCGGTTTTCATGGCGTACGTATGTACACTTAATACGGATCAACTTTTTAACACCACGCATAATTTACCTTACTTATATCCTGTCTGCTAACAGATGTTGCGGCTACTTTTATCAGCACCTCGTTTCTCTTAGGCTCTGGCCTAGAAACCCGGTTAACGCTAACCTTTAACCTGTGCTGTGGTAGGTCACTCGGCTTTTCCAATACTGCTGCTCTCATTCTGACGCCCTTCTGTAAAGGTAGAGAGCACAGTAAACATGAATCATTGATTGTAGCTATATATATATAATATTCTTCCTTGAAAATTAGTTTTCCATTCTTAGCTGTAGTGTAAAACTATACGATAATAAAATACTTAAAATAATGGTATTAATATGAATAACTACCATCATATGAGGGTGTGTTCCATTAAAGCGAAATACACAGCAGAGACTTGAGACTCCGACCCCAAGATCAGAAAACCAAACCGTTCCCACTGTACCAAATGCTTCTATTTTTCATCTAAGGTCATTAATGTTATTAAAGTGTAGCGCAAAGAGGCATTTTATTGAAAATATGTGCTACAGTGCCCAATTATTATTATTATTATTATTGATCATAGGAAAATTATAAATATATAGTCTGTAAGATCAGGAAAACTCCTCAAACATTATTATTATTATTTATTATTATTATTATTATTATTATTATTATTATTATATTATTTCAAATTGCTAAGTTAAAATATTCAAATAAGTTTTCAATTCCATTGGGCCACAGGCAATTTATTTGAAAGCAAAATACATGGCTATTTATTTATTGAAAACTGTTAAAACAATAATGTAAAAAATATTACATAAAAAATGGTACTTCTTAGCAATATTGCTTCTTTAGCAACAATAAATGTGTTATATTCTTTAAATCCAACCCTCCTCTTTTATAAGTTAAAAACTTATGTATTCTTTAAGACCTTTCTACAGAAAATTCCAATTTTCACACAAGTGTAGCCTACAAACTATTCTTGTGTTACATAACTTATATGAAGGCTGTATAGAACTTGGGTACCCCTTCCATGCACCGACCTTGAAGCCCTGGCCAACTGGGATTGGTGCATCTCAAATTGAGTTGCACTCAAATCCAATTGGCCTTGGCCTAAAAAACTTGAAATTTGAGAGCTCTGTCAACTATATTTTTTCTGGTCATTGAAATACATATCAGGAATTATGTTCACTCCATAGGGATTTAACTAGTCTAGCGTGGAAATTCAACACAGGCCAACAAATTAACCGTCAATGAGATCCATTAAGTACCCGGTACGTATTTATACTCACGGTGAAGGATGACAATGCAGATAAAGTGCAATGACCCTAAAATATAAACGTTTTGATCAGCCTTAAGACTTCAAACTCACGATTGTATAGATAGGAAGCCTTTAAACCTGACAGTTAAGCAGCTGGGTTTATTCAATTCCCCAGGAAAATCTAGCTCATCAGTACTCATCATAATGCTCTATATCCATGTTAAAGGTAAAATACTACTGTAGCCTAATATATTTTGCAGTTATCAATATTGTTATTCTTTTTAACAACATGCATGCTTTTCCCTTTACAGTACATACTGTAGCTCATCACGCCAACAAGTTGTCTATGTGCTTCATATTATTAACATGGTCACTGGATCAAACATCTATGGTAAATATTTATTATAGTACTGTAATTAAAATTTAATGTTGAAACAAAAAAAAAATTCCAAACTCAAACTTAGATTCAGAAGTACAGTACCAGGATGGTACAGTTATCTGGTGAGGGATAGTTCTCAACCAAGGAGGTTATGTATTCACTTCTGTCTGACAGACAATTCCATTATTTTCTTGAGGGTATGCTGCAGTTTCGCCAATCATACATGGCCTGCTTATTGTTGATATTCAGGCACAGGACGGGTATATACACTCTATATTGACTGACTGCTCTAGTTTAGTAAAGTTTTTGCAGTTAAATTCAACCTTTGTAAATTCCATCCCCTAAAATCTAGACCCAAAAATACCAGGATGATATCTGGCAGTGGATAGTTTTTACCAGTTACTGTGATTGTAAGTTATCTTAAACCTTTGTAAATCCCGGCCCCGAAAACCATGATCCGGAAATACTGGGTTTGTGTTTTGTGGCAGGGAGTTTTAAATTGCCATGAGGAATCTGCGATCCAGAAGGCGATATATAAATATGGTTTATTAATACTATTTGTAACATGCTTTAGGGTAACTGTACCAAAAACAGTATTTTCACTGACCTACCCTCTACTGGATGAAAATGGAATGACTTGAGGCTTTTAGGATAAATAGCTATAAAACATTTGAAAACCATTCCCCTGTAACTGAAATTAATGTAGTGATTAATGGATACATGGAAATAATTTGAATGTACAGTAATAAGAAAGTAGAAACTGAAAATGCAACAGTTGTGGAGAGACTCCGCTTTTCAGCCACTATTTGATGTCTTGACCTGATTTCTTGATCTTGTATGACCTACCTTGTGTGTCGGATGAAACTGGTGATCATCAGGAGATGGTAGACAGATATAGATGCGCCGCTGGAAGCTCACATTCACACCAGTCTTCATGTCATTGTGACACTTTCGAGATAGAACTCTTCTGTTGTATTTGGAATCATTTTTCACCTAAACAAAATTTTAAAATTATATTGTAATTTGTAAAAACAAAAAATGGCTTAAAAAACGTGCAAGTGATTGATGCAAGTTTGGACCCCCTCGTCAGGGAATTCCTGTTGCCATTCCTGGCCTGGTTCCTCTATTTGCAAATGGATCCATCAGGTTAGATACAATTTATTTATTCATACCTTATAATCAGGAAATTTGATGACCTCTCTAAGCCGTATCTGTGCTGGACAATCTCGTTTTTTTGTAAAAACAACATTCCTTCTTTTCTTTTTCATTCCTGGTTCCTAAAACGATATTTTAATTTGTCAATGCAATATGAACAGTACCCACTTAATAAATTCTAACATCTTCATACATTGATCGTTTTACTCAGAACACAAATAATTAGACAAATATCGTCTACTTTTCTGATAATAAACTCCAGGGGCTGTGGGCAACACTTGTGCTGTTATGGAACTCTGTTGCTGACGCAGACCCTGGGCCGTTTGTGCTAATAAATAATTAAAAATTAATTAATTGAAATTAAATTAATTAAAAAAAATAAAACATTAAGTAGGCCTACCTCCATCTTCTCTCTATACCGTCGTTTCTGTGCAATGCATTTGTCGGATCCATATTGACAACTCATTACCTTCTTGCTGACAATCATGAAGGGAATTCCATCAAAAGCAATTTCCATTCCATTGTGGTCCGAAGCTTGGCATTCCCAGGTGAGACGGTGCGGCTGTCTTTTGAAATCTAAAATTACAAAATTGCCTTAGGCTATGTTCACACACACGGCGTAAGGCTGGCTTAAGCCTGGCGTAGCGTACGCCTTTGTGTGTGAACTAGTCAGTGGCGTTGTTAAAGCCACTCACTACGCCACGTCCTTGGCGTTATTAACGCTACCTGCAGACCCCAGATTAGCTAACGCCACTGAGCTAACGCCAGTGAGGCTTGAATGATTTGAACTCATTTCAAGAGATTGACCAATCACGATTACAATATATTAGCTACTTTGGTCTCTTTTCTGTGCTCTCTATAAATGAAATGGAAAAGGGGTTCCTTTTCTATTGCATTTTACTTAGTTATAATGTATATGATTTATTGATTTTGTTTTGTAAGATATTTTAACCATTTAGACTGTCTATTAAAACATGCAACATCAACAATGCTAGCTGAAAAATCAAAAGTAAAGTTGTTCATTTAAAATACAATAATCATATAAGTTCAATTCGAACAATTCACAGATTTAAAAGTTTTCATGATGCACTGTTAATTTTACTACTGTTAACACGTACCGTACATTATTTAAAACTGAAAACTATTCCACTCCACATAGGCCTATATTACTGCTAGTTTAACAAACGCCGTTTGTGTGAACACTTTGGAATTTTAATCCGTGGACTAGCTTACGCCTGGCGTAAGCCACGCCAGTCTTACGCCGTGTGTGTGAACACAGCCTTAGCAAGTGTTATTTGCCTCTTGTATCCTTGAAAAAAGAAGCTTTTGGTAGGTTCTAATTAAATCATTATAAAGTAAAGTATCATTCAATTTGTTGATATAAAATACTTCATAAATCTAATGAAATTGAATTCAGTTGAATTCAATTCAATTCATTTAACATTAGTTCATTACATAATAAACTTTATTCAATCAATCAATTTTCTTCTTAATTATATTTTTTACAATTTTCATGAATTTATTAAAAAGGCATCAAGCAAGCTTTTAGTTTTGATGCCTTACAAAAATAACAATAACTACATAACAATAATAAGTACATTATAAAAATAAAAGCTAATAAACCTATTTGGCAATTCTCTCACGATAAAATAACTGGGCAAGAAGCAGACAGAAGATAAATTTCTGTTGGTGTGATACGTCTTTTACAAAAGAGCGAATGAGTACTGTAAAACATCAAAATAGTTACAAAAATCAAGATCAATAATATCAATCAGTATCAACAATTTCAACCAACCAATCACAAAAGCACTGATTAACAGGTTCATTGTTATCACATTACTAACATTACTATTACTGTATTATTAACATTCTCTTCTCTTTCACACATTAGTTAAGCACTTTCTTTGAGATGATTTTTAATTGTGTAAGGAGCTACAGTAGGCCTATACAAGTCTATTTCCATTATTATATTAAAAATCAAGAAGCTGCATGTACAGTATACCTAAAGCTTAACATATACCCCCTACTACCAGACTAACTAGGACTGTTTGTGATCTTGTCTGAGATCCACTTTTCCAGAGACACAAGATTGCCAGAAAGTATGATTTCTATGGCATGCCATGGAGGCCTTCAATTTGGAAGCGCTAGCCTAGCTAGGCCTAACTGGTCTGCCTAGCTCTACATTGTTTGGCGATTTCGTCGCCGATAGTCTTGTCCTGGTTTACTCTATGATTTAAGATTTAAAAATACTCTAAATTATTTCACACTAGGCCTATCTCTGTAATAAAAACAATATTAAACACAAACACTAAGTTAATTAGTTAAATGCTAGCATGATGTAAATTTCGAAAGGATCCTGCCTACGAACTATAGATAGCAAACGAACGACGGTCTGTCTCTCCATCATACAACCCGCCGCCAACACAACAACAACGTATTGAATCGCAGCCTACCAGTTTCTCCGAAATCCTTATGCACTTTAGTAATGACATATTTTGACGACGTTACTTCGGAGAAGTACTCTATGACTTTTCTGCAATCCTTAACGTTGTTTACATAGCCATAGTTGTCCGAAAAAGCTCCAACAAACAAGCTCGTCCAGCAAGGTTTATCATTATCACGAGTAATTTTAGCATCTGATTTTAGGATTGGATCCATCTTGGAGACAAAGTTGCCACACGTATACGAATTGTTCAGCCCATTTTATTTATTCGACCAGTGCACATTTACATAGGTACAATATAAAGTATTTTGGTCAGGGGCAGCTAAAGCAAAGTTTTACTATAACTCATTGAATCACCTTCCCTCTTTATAAATACTAAAATAAAAACAAAAAATAAAACACTAAGATACAATATAGAATATAAATAGGCAACCTTAATTCTGTAACAACTCCTTGTGTTTACGTTTCCGTTTTTTCTATTACCAATTTAAATTATTAATACATCCATACGTGACTTATTTGTTTATTTTATTTTATTTTTTAATTTTTTTGTTAAATTTATTTTCTGCGTGGAATGAGAACAACTTGATGACCTGGAATTGTTATTTATTCACAACATCTCTCTTCAGATAACATATGGTGGCCAAAGGCCAAATTGCATTTTACTTTAAACTAAACACGTTGATACAAAATATTTGGTAATTAATTGTAAAGAGGATTAAAATATTTTAAAACAGTTAAAATATATTAACAGCAGAGAAATGCAAAAATTGAAAAATCGAAAAAACAATACAAATTTACAATAACAACCAATAAAAAAACAACCAATATATATATCCTGTCTCTTATACACATCTAGATGTGTATAAGAGACAGTATATATATATAATGATTTGACAATTGACATGATATGGCATTTGAATAGGCCTACAGAATAATTTTAAATATCAACTTGAATACGTTACATGAAGAACTAAAATTCATACAGTACACGGTAGCCTATTATAGGCCGCCTACAGTATTAAAGGCCTGTTTATATACTTGCGACGTTAACGGTAACAATAAAAAGCTAAAAGCAATTTTTTAATATAGAAAATGATAGGAATAAAGCGAAGTTTTTATTATAGGACGATTCTATAACGATTTTATCGTGCACACAATAAAAAATAATTTCACAAATCAATTCAAATGACGTCATAATCATTGAAAGACGATAAAATCGTGGTTGTAACAATTTTATCGTTTTCCCATGAGTATATCATTGTAATTTACTTTGTGAAATTATTTTGTTATCGTATACACGATAAGTTGTTATCGAATCGTCCTAGTGTAAACTATTTCTTTTATTTTCTATATGAAAAATTGTTTTTTATCGTTATTTTATCGTTGCAATTATAAACAGGCCTTAAGAGGACACATTCGGGACCAAAAATAGTCCCCCTTACTGAGAGGGCTACCTTAGGACACTAACTGCAAAAAATAAAGTTGTCCCTTTAATAAGGGTTTTGACACGAGTCATTCAATATCAGAAGAATGACGTGGGTTTTTCATAATTAGTTATGAATAAAAACAGGGGTGTTTTTTTCATATAATTAAATTAAATTAATTGTAACAATAATTTTCAGTACAAATCAAATAGGCCTACACGTGCCATTTTTCGAATTTCACTAGACCTACTGGTGGGGTTTTTCAGACATTAAAAAACATAATAGTACATACATTTGTATTATTTCTGCATTTCACAAAAAAAATAAAACACAAAATTCCCTGATGATTACTAAAAGTAAAGACACAGTGGCAATACAGACATATTATTAATAGAACTAAAAAATAATCCTCACACCAGATACCGTACCGGGTATGTACTAATCTTTAAAATACTACACTAAATTTAATGGAACAAAATGGGAAGTAGAATAATTACATGAAAAATTATTGACCTCTAAATATGTAGTCCATAAATAAACGACTTGCATTACACAGCGTATTGAACTTGAAATACTCAGGCTCAACTTGAAATGAAAAATTCATTTATAGTTTTATTCCGAACACTTTTTGGGCCGTAAAAGGCCACTGTATTAAATATAGCCTAGTTCAAAGCAGTAAAAATAATATAAATTGAAACTTGATAAACATCAAAGCTACCTGAAATTGTAGAGAAATAATGAATGGTTTGAAATCATATAAGCTTTAAAGAAAATGATTAAGATAAAAGTATACAAATACATCGTCAATCTAACACTAGCAGGAGAAGTAATACGTTCGGAACATTAAAGGGAACGGTACTGTCGATTAAAAGAGAACTAACAAAATGATTTTTTGTTCTAGAGTTGATTTTTGATATGCCATTAATAATAGAATCAAAATAAAATCGTTTTTTGTCTGTTTTTTATGAAGTTATAGGCGATTATATACGATTTTACCATGACGTCACTGGCCCTCTAGGCCCTCTTTAGGCTAGACGCGCCTAGACGGTTGGAAGCGACGATCGAAGAAAAACGATTAAGCAAGCCAAGGACTTCGCTAACTTCCATTCCTCAGTATTAAAATCCTTCCATTGATGGGCACTGCCTAAAACTTTCTTCCAGCTTATCTCTAAAAAATTGTAACCTTTTCGTCTGCAATTGGCTCAACATGAATTACACAGGAGCCAGTGAGCTTCCATGACGACCTAGGCTCGGACATGACACGTTGTTGTTTTTTGTTATTTCGCGACGTCATCAACGAGTACAATACATTCATTACCCACCATCAAATAAACTGCCTTAAAGAAAACAAAATTGGTTCGTGTAGGAATCGAACACACAACCTCCATGTTTGCTATTCATTATCCACCATCAACTAAACTGCCTTAAAAAAATGGTTCGTGTGGGAATTGAACACACAACCACCGGTTTCCCGTAACATGATTAGTCTATTCTTTTTCTAATTTAAAAAAAAAAAAAAAAAAAAAAAAAAAAAAAACTGGCTCGTGTGGAAAAAAAAAAAATAAAAATAAATAAAAAAAAAAAAAAAAAAAAATAAAAAAAAAAAAAAAAAGCCGAGTTTACTACCCCTGATCCAGCATGACTAAACGGAGGGAGGTAAACCGCGGCCCCTAAGCCATAAATGCGATAAACCTAGTACCACACCAAGTACCAGTTAGTCAACTCTGATCCTACTAGAAAAAATCCTTCGTATATATACACTACAGGTTAATATTACGCATGGTCATGGTGTCAAAAATGGGCCGTGGGCCAAGAGGGTTTATTTTTCTGTCTAAAAATGTAGAATTAAATTTATAATCGATTTTTGATTGTTACCATCTCCATAACTTACGCACCTTTTTTTAAATAGACAAAAATGTTTGAAAAATTCATTATGCAAATTAGAAAAAAATAGACTAATCATGTTACGGGAAACCTGGTGGTTGTGTGTTCAATTCCCATACGAACCATTTTTTTTTTTTTTTTTTTTTTGCAGTTTAGTTGATGGTGGATAATGAATAGCAAACCTGGAGGTTGTGTTTTTTTTTTTTTTGCTTCCAGATCTCTGACAATGGCGGAAGCCTATACCAAAGCTTCGCATTTTTGCGTTTATAATGCCTAGACAGGATTGTTCATTCATATTGAAATTAGTGTTTTGATGGTGATTTTTTTTTTATCCAATGCGAATTCTTATTCTGGTTTAATTTAATTAATTTGTTTATGTTAAAAGATCTAGTTTAATTTTTATACTTATGTTCTAATTGTATGTACTGAGGGTACCAATTGATCAGCTCAGGCTGGATGGACCACCCTCACAAAATATTGATTAAATAAATAAATATATTTTATATAAGAAGAATCTATGAATATTCAACTATTTGATTGGTGAACAGCCGAAATGGCAATTTAAAGCCAACGAATTCGCTAAAGGTAATTTTTTTTTTCTTTTTTTTAAACCAGGGCCTTCAGACCTCTGACAATAATGGTGGAAGCCTTTACCAAAGCCTCGCATTTTTGCGGGCATAATGCCTAGACAGGATTGTTCATTCATATTGAAATTAGTGTTTTGATGGTGATTTTTTCATCCAATTGCAATTTATATATTTTATATGAGAAGAATCTATGAATATTCAGCTTTCCGTTTACTGGGGGGAATGAACAACAAGATATTTTATTGGTGAACAGCCGAAATGGCAATTTAAACGAAGTCACTAAAAAGAGGTCAAAATGCAGCCTCTACGTGCGGTGGGCAGTAAGCATAGCACCAATAGAAAAGTGAAAAATGACGGTGACCTTTTTCAAGCAATACAATTGAAACAAATACTAAAGCAATCAGAAAAGAATTGTCTTCCAAATGCAGAAGGGAATACAAAAATCCGACAAGTATTTGCCAGATACGACTGTGGAAAGACAAAAAATGACCTAAAAACAGCTAATGTCAGCTTGAAACAATTTTGCTAGGTTATTCTCGCTCTTCAACGATAATGTTGCAAGAAGAACCATTTCGTATTTTTTGGAGCTTTTTTGATTTGTCAATATATATGGCTGATAATTTTACGTTATTTTGTCAGGTCGAGGTGATTTCACTTTATTTGACAATAGACTGATATTATTTCCACTCACAATAGTGTAGTCGCAATATTACTAATACAATCAACCTTAAAATCGTTTTTTGGCTATTTTTTATGAAGTTATAGGCGATTAAATACTATTTTACCATGACGTCACTGGCAAAAAAGTAACAAAAGTTTGTGTAAATAGCGCAGCGTAGAGTATCCACCGTGTGGGAATCGAACACACAACCTCCATGTTTGCTATTCATTATCCACCATCAACTAAACTCAATTACAAACCTGTCACATTAATCATGAGCCTATAAATACACCACCGCTTCGAAATTCAAATCTGATATTAAATTGGATTTTGTTTTAATTTTTTTCAGAAAATCATGTACCCACAATGAAAAAAAATATAGGATGTACATCCGAACAACCGTCAATGTCAAAACCTTCATTCCCTCCCACGAGTTGCCAACTGCTTAGCCTCAATATCTCTTGATGATGCTAAGTCAGCAGGATAGTCCTTTGAGTTTATGAATTGTCACTGCTCTGGGAATGACTGTGTCATGCTTCCATATTTGTTGCACCCCATTCGCCGTAAATGTGGTGTATCCTTTTTTTATATAATAGGCCCTATTGTAGCACAGCAAAATTTGGTTCGCTCCAATCCAAAGTGCTCGTTCAAGTTGGAGTCAATCTCCTCCTGCAACACTTATGGAAACTAGCCCGGCTGCTATGGCTCCAACCTTAAAGTAGTTTAAAAATGAAGCTGTCATATAACAGTTGGGGTTAATACTTTTTTAACTATGGTAACCTGAATTTATACTTAGTCCGTATTGTTTTGTACTGTTTAAAGCACTGGTTCCCAACAATTGTGTTTCCCACACACCTCAGTGGTTCACAACGATTGAGCATTCCCAGACACCTCAGGACATGTTAAAAGTCTTCATAGACCCCCAAGTCTAGGTTACTTATTGTCGATATTCCACCAATAGGATAAGATTATAGATAGAAGATGATTCGTCAGAAAAGTACAAAATCACAGCTATTTCAATATTGAATGTATGGCTGAGCGCATCTCCTAGCCATTTAACATGGAGTAGAAACATGGACACTATTAACGCCAGTAAAGTTGAAAATTCATCTTTTGTAAGACAAGTAAGTTGGGAGAAGTTCATACTGGCTTCAGGACACATCATTGTACTATCCCTAGACTTCAAATGAGCGTATCACCTACTATGCTTTCTCTACAAGGTCGTTTTGATACTAAATTCATCAGATTAAGCCTCTTCAACCAAGAAATAATTATTATTGCTTTTAATCAGTTTCAAAATAATTAAACCTTGAATTCAGTTAATTCACATCAGAAATTTGCTCAACAACAACAACCAATAGTTTTGTTTTCATTTAATAACATATAAAGTCAATTTTGTTCTATTGCTTTCATTAGCAGTAGCACACATCCTTCAGTAAAACACTCTAGCGTATTTTCTACAGTATACAATATGCTCAAGAATGTTATACAGCAGTATGAAATAGACTTCATTCACCCTTGGACTATATTTATAGACCAGGATGTTGTTCATTATTAAAAATATAGCAAATAGCATTACAGTTTTTTTTCTCCAGTACTTGACAGTTTTCAGGGCCATTTTGACAATTGTTTTTGGAGGCACAGTTTTTCTATATTCATGTAATTAAACAAATTAAGGGGAAGGACAATGAGTCCCCCTCACTCAACCCACTCTATTTATTTTTTTATTTAGTGTAATTTTTATAGATTCATTGAACCCATTCAGTGTTAGGTTTTAGAATTTTAAATATTAAACCAAATAAATCATACAAAATCATAATTCATAGATAGGCCTATATAATTACAGGTATAACAAAATCAATGGACACGAGCGAAAGAGAGTGATGGTGCAAGTTGGGGTGGGGCAGGGGGTGAAGAATTTCATAGGGCCCTGTAGGGAGATTAACAATAATTGTTGTAGAGAAAACAAAATTCCTATTTAATTTCTATAGAATAGGAGACTGTAAAATTGGTTAAATATGCCTTTAAAATCCCTAAATTGTCAGAGCTTCTCAAGGGTTCTACAGTAGGTAGCCATTGGCTCACCCACATACATTTTCTCATCAGATACATTGCACCCCCCTCCACCAAGAACATTGTTCTCATTGGGAACATTGCCCCTGTCATGAAAATACTGGTACCACATATACTAGAATGAGAATGTATGCCCCCACACAGCAGGATAGGTTACCAAAGGGGGTTGCTGGAAAATAGGGTTCATCATAGCAACTTCCTGGTGTTCATCAGCTATCAACCATAGAATTAACAATGGTGGTAACATGATCTATATTTAGACACAAAAATTATCGTGTTGTATCACCAATTCATATATCGTAATTTTTGCGGGAATGCCAGTCCTTTTCCCACCTTGCACTTTTACACATAAATTTAAAAAATTAATTATCAAGATTTGCTTGAGAGTATGTGCAATGCCAGCTCCTCGTCTTCCGCCAGTGTCAGGCCTGTGTCAGTATCCCTACTTGATGGTACCAAGGTCTTCTTTGATTTTTTCCTCTTCTGCCCACTACAACAGGAGAATATTGAGTTGATAAGAATAAAATTAAATATGACAAATTTTCTATATGACAGTTGCATGCCACTCAGACACCTGTCAGTGTACGACGGTCAGTTTGCATAATTATCAATGACAAATAACAATGAAATATATTGCAGAGCAGGATATGTGAGTCTGTCAGCATTTAAATAATTAAATATATTTTTGAAGGATATATGATTGATGTACTATTACAGATTTGCGCAAAACAGTATTTAACCATAGTTATTGAGTAAGGAATAAATGAAATATACAAGGTAAATATAAAATTAAATTTTGCTTAGTTATAAATGTATTACACAATATTATGCTCGCCTCAAATCTATATGGGTTTGTATCATGAACAGAGGAAGGTAAGTTGCATTTGTAATAGACAGGTTCCATTTCTCAAAAATCGTACTCTATAACGAATCAAGGGGCAATTTTAGGTAGAAGCTTGGATCCACCAGATTTAGGGTATTTTGACCTTGCTGATTACGAATCTGGTGGATCCCAAGTGAAATTCTTTAATCTAACTTTTATGCAAAAGTAACCATTTTTTGGAAAAAAGACTAACACTCTGGGACGGCGCTAGGAATTCCCCAAAGAGGGGTCCAAGCTTCCCGACAAGGAGGTCCACACTCCCTCACCGGAGAAGCCTAGCAACACACCTCCCTCCCCCCACCCTTGGGGATAACTTGTGGGGGAAAATTTAATTTCTCGGGGAATATTTTTAAATTGAAAGATAATAATATTCTGTGTTAATTGTGGGATTCTTAAAAAAAAAGGATGTCAAAGGAGGGTACCATCCCCCTGTCGAGGAAGAGCTGACGCACCTCTGCAACCCATACGACCGCAATAGTATACAGCACCTCACACATGGTAGCACTGCTCGCACTAAATAGTTTTTAATCCCTACAATTTTGACAGCTTACTAAGACATGCTTGAATTGTACTTTCGGCGCTAAAGATTTGATTTTTCCCCTACAACCTTGCTGGAAATTCCCTGACAGGGGAGCAGGGGTGGCGCCAGGACCTGCCCGACGGAGGGGCTAAAAGCCCCGACGGGGGGGCTAGTGGAGCGAATCGAGTCTCACTTGGCTGGGGCCGGAGGCCGCCTAGGACCCCCGGTGGGGGTCCAGGGGGGGCAAATCCCCCTGGAAATATTTGATGAATTATGGCGAATTTTTATTACTTATTTGATAGGCATCGAGTTACTATATTTTCTCTATCCTATAAAATTACTTCATGTAGGCTATGCTTTCTAATGTTGACATCAGCTTCCAAAACCAAAACATTTTTTAATAAAGCAAGAAACAAAGAGTATGCAATGTAACCATCTAATTTATTTTCAAATCCTCATTCTTGAAGTGAAATTCTATATTTTGGAAATTTTGCATGAAATCTGTCAACCACGTAGTCATGGTCGAGGTTGCTTCACCTATCACGATGTATTCCAACCATCATGAGGCTATCTAAATGAGCATTTGTCATAACAGAACGCAAATTATTTTTAATTAATTAAAATTAATTTGAATTGATATTATTATTGTTATTATTATTATTATTATTATTATTATTATTATTGTGGTTGTTGTTGTGATGAAAAGTTAACACAAACGATATGGTGGCTAAACGAATATTACATGTAAATATTTTTTTTTATTTGTTTGTTTCCCCCTCTGGCGCCACCACTGCAGGGGAGTCCAAGTGGGTGGTCCATAGGTCCCCGACAGGAAAAGAGGAACAGACTACAAGAATTAAAATTATACACCATAAATGAAGGAAACTGAATGACTTACAATCAATGTGTATGATGGTGTAAGTGATAATAAGGCTGTTTATAAGAATATGGAAGCTGGTTACAATGTGTGTGACGCCGATGATGATGTCAACAACCGTACAGTAGTAACAGATGTAAAAGTTAGAAAGATAAATGATAAAATGTGTAAGCCAAAAACCAGAGATTTAGAATATATGAGTAACACCTGAAATTATTAATATGAAATTCTGCAGTTGATTTGTAACAAGCACAAATCAGCAAACAATATACAGTATTATATTCATCAATAAGAATGTGTAGGCACATCAACAATATTTGTAAATCTGTATCCTACCGAAACATTGGATCCATTCGCAAATTCTTAACCAACGTGGTTGGTTAAGTTTAGGCCTTCTTGTTCACTTGTTCATGCTGTTTATTCTCATCTCACCTAGCCTATTGTTTCTAATCATGCTTGCATGAAATTCTTACTTTATACTATCTGGCTTTCTCTACCCTCACTCACTCGCCACTGAGGAAGGACTAGTGTTGTCCGAAAGCT
>NW_022746987.1:712749-759725 GCF_011630105.1 Anneissia japonica | reverse complement strand
GATCAACATCAAAATGATCATCTGGTTGGACTGCCAACATTACACCACCATCAAAATCATCATCGTCTCCAGATTCTTTGCCTTCTTTCCTTCTCTTTGATCTTTTCTTTTCTTCTTTCTCTTTTAATCTTCTTGCCTACAGGATAACCCATAATAAAATCATGTAATTAAAACCATCTAACACTGCAATGGACCTTAAAAGCTCACATCTAAATTTAAGGATTCAATTCTGGATCCATGAAATCAAAAGAGGAGAAGATTAATCAGCAAGGGTCAACTCCATGGATACGCACTATTAAAAAAGAGATCTTTTTCGGTGAGTGCCCATCTTTAAATTAATGCCTGAAGTAGCTTCTTAGATAAAATGTTGATATTAATTTTTATACAGTATGCCGCATAAATAAATTCCAGGCATTTGTTTAGTTAAAAAGTGGGTAATAACTTCAACCATCACTCCTAAGACGTAGCCTGAATGATAGTTCATAAATTACTATTCTTCATTAAACTTCATTCAGTCATTATCTATATTGAACTGTATTAAAATTGTATTTATATTATTTTCATGAATAAACTTGACTAAGTTTGTAAGCACTCTGACCTTGTGTTTCTCTCGCACTCGTTGCTTGAACAGCTCCTTGTCATGTTTATCTTCCTCATGGAGGAAACTCTTTGCTCTTTCAATATTGATGCCTCCTTGGTCCTCTCCATCAGTGTCTTCATCTTGGCCTTGTTTAGCCACCTGTATTTTGGGCCACTGTTCTACCACCTATGTTAGGATAGAAAAATAATTATTAACGTTATTCATTTTGGTTGTGGGGTAGAATTGTGACATCTTTGTTTTTTAAATGTTTGTCTTGAAATCCTGGGTTTAAATCCCACAAATGCTAACGATGAGGGCGTATCCCCATACTTCGGTTTGGGCTGGCATGGTATTCAAATTTCACTTCTTTTTATTTTGTGGTTTTGGTTTCCGTTCCATCTTTACACTTGCCTGATAGTGCTTAGAGACTTTTTGTATTTTGCGCTCTATAAATTAATAACCATTAACCATTAATAGAAGTAAATTAACATTCCTATATTTTTATATTTCAGACTCAAGTAGACAATGCTGTGCAATATGTGATGAAATTTCATCTGAATACTGTACCAAGATATGAAAGACATGATTTGTTTTTTGATAGGCCCATTATGTTTAAAACAAGCATACACTACAATATCTGATCAAACAGTCAGTTCCATCAGACAGACAAAAAAATATTTTTTTAAATCAGTTTTTTAGGCACATAACCCAAAACAGAAAATAGAAAACTGTAGCAATTCCCTAGCAAAACTAAATCTTATTAAGAGGCTTAGGAATTGGAATGTTTTTGGTTGTCAGGAAAGATAATGGTATTTTATTCCTGTAATTAGCAAAGGTCATTCTGTTGACTGACATTTATATAAAATGTCATTCTCACTCATTAGCATGTCATTCTCACTCATTAGCAAGGATAACATTTATATCAAATGTCATTCTCATACAACAGTTTACAGAAATTTTCTCCTGGATAAGGGCCTTGCTGTTAAGAATGTCATTCTAAGAAACCAATCCATTAATCAATTAAATAATCAAACAACCTATCAATCATTGAGATGTTTCTGTGCCAAATTCTTCAATATTAAAATTAAATTAATATGATTTGATCAAATTTTGAAATGAAATTACCGTATACACTCACGTATAAAATGAGGCTTTTAATGGCAAATTACGATAGAAAAAAAAGGGGTCGTCTTATACGAACAACATACAATTATTACATGTTTTTGAAATCATGTTCGTCTTATATGCGGATCGTCGTAACACGCTCCTTGTTAAGTTTTAAGAAGCGCTGATTGTGGGGGTTTTCCACTATGGATTAGAATTTCTGAAATAAAATATTATTGATTGATTGATTGATAGATTAATTGATTGATTGATTATACGGTGTGGTAAGCCAATTCTCTTAATTGTTTGGCAAGGATCCCAAAGGTGCGAGTCAGATAATTCAGATTGAAATTCAGGGATAAAATTCATAAGGCAGTAGTAAAAACACGCAGATAATAAATCTGTGCAAGATTGGTTAAATTCTTGTTTAACAGGAGTGCGAAAGGTCGTTCTGATTTCCGAGAAACTAATGTGGCTCGCGGGAGAACTGGGACCCTTGTTTAGAAGATGTTGTATTATTATTTTTGTTCAAAATTTTCTGTTCCTGCACACATGTATTTTCAAGAAGATTTCTGGTTACAAAAGATTCTTTTAGAAGCTGCCAATATGAACAAGATGGCTTAAAGGAAAACCAGTTCACAAATTCTTGATTAATAAATTAAATACTGGATCTGACAGCCTTGAGTGAATCCCTTGCCTATCCAGATCTCCCTTAGGAATTAAATGTCGATCACACATCCGCTACCATTGAATTACTAGCTGAATAAGTGTGATCTAGATAAATCTGATACAAATCTAGTTATCAAATTATTTATTATTGCAATTAAGATGATAAATTGGCTTATTATTATTATTATTATTATTATTTTCATTATTCGTAATTTATTTTTTCTATTTTGCCTTATGTATGTTTTTATCTAGTAGTTAAGATTTCAAGTGTCAACAGGAAAAATTTCATGTATACTTCATTGTAAACGTGACAATAAAGAAAATTTTATCTTATCTTATCTTATTACTATATTATTATTATTATTATTATTATTATTATTATTATTATTCTTACTATTATTATAAATGACTAATTATTTTAAGCAATGCTACTGCTAAATGATCTAGGTTATTTCAGAATGTTCTGTTATCCATAATAAAGGCTTTAAGAATAACAATTTATTCTATTTTAAGTGACATACAAAGAACAAAAGTACAGTATTTACAAATAGAAACGTTCATAATCATTCACAGACGTTCAAATGATGTGATTGACAATGCTTCCACACTTCATCTAGAACAAAATAAACTGAGCTTTAAACTAAGAAATTGGTAAAAGATCCTGAAAACTGTGGATACCCTTCTGTCCTTTCTCACTACTTAAAAAATAACATTCTAGTAAATCACAGATATGCCCCTGACATCATGTTAAATAAACAGTTGGTATTTCTGTTTGACAGTATTTTTAGTGTTTAAACATATAACGACAGAATCGGGGAGAATTATTCCATAATAGGATTTCCTTCGGGAAAAGTGACTGACAATCATGTGTATGACATATGGTTTGGATGGGATTAAGAAGATTACAACTTCATCCAAAATGAAACAAGATATTAAATATAATATCAAACAGTATTCACAAATTTATCACAAAGCTATCAAATTGTTTCTGATCTTATAACATGTACTGTAATTGCCATATAAGGCACTTTCCGAATCCATCATGCACAGGTGGTGTTTGATTTTATAGATATCTGACAAATAATGAAATCATGTGAAAAACATCTCACACTCTCTCTCACACGTTGTGATCAGTGAAGCTATTTTTTGTATATTGCATACATTCCCTACAGAGAACAGGGTTGTAGTTAAAGAAAACTAAGGATGGGTGATAGGCATTTTGAGATTGGGTGCAATGTTAACATTGGTAAACTCTAGACAATAAGAGTGGATGTTAAGGATGGAAATACTGTAAGTCATTCCTGGACTTTATATGTTATCCTTGTTTGATGTTTGTAGTTATTCAACTTACATTTTACTATACCTTTTCTAATGTTTTGAATGTTCCTGTTGATACTCCTTATGCCTTTTATATATTTGATATTATAATTTTTTCTGTATTTTCCTGTTTTACCTTGAACATGTTTTTAAATAAAATTAAATCAATTTACCAGACTATCTAAATCATACCATTTACTCATTTTGACAGTTTGAATAGTGCCTTACCTTGAGCGTATGCATATACAGTAGTAGCCTTAGGTATGGTGTCACAAGGCGTGTGCCACCTCCCAAACCCTAAAAAAAAAAAAGTCCCTTCTTACCCTAAAATCAATCAGCTCTACGCTCAAAATGCACTAAATCACAGACACTATCTGTGTTCTTACAAAAAATATCATAACCCACTCTACTTTAAGCAAAAATCAACAACAGTTCTAACTAGGTTAAGGATAGTGTCATATTCAACTACTGTAGCTGGAAAACTAACTAGACAGACAACATAATTGAAAACAACCAGTCAGCTTGGCAACAGATAGGACACAATATGGCTCATCAGACTAATTTGTTAGTTTGAATCATGTATTTCAAGTCAAAGCAACAGCGAGGGGGTGGGGTCTTGGATGCAACCGTCATGCAATAGAGAAAGACATTGGAAAGATGTGAACTGACTCTTCCCTGTGAGTCACAATCAGAGGTTGGGCAGTATCCAAGCTGTTGATAGATGGGTGTCAATTATGATATTTAAGTCACTCTTTCCTAGAATTACATCCTTTCTTCTTTTATCTTTATACTGTTTAGGTTTAGCCCTCTTTAGTTGGGGTCATGGTAGAAGCGTCTTCGTCACGTTAATTCTACCACCACCAAATGCCTAGACTAGACCAGAGTGGGTTCTTTCTAGGCCTGCCCTTACGGTCATATCTGCAAATGTCAAAAGTTTCTGTGGACACGATAAGAAGAAGTTGATGTAAAGCCCTAGGGGCAGTCCATGCATTATGCACTATATATATGACTATCATTTTTTACTATTATTATTATATAACAACCTATAAAGAAAAATATGTAACAGTTGTTTGGCAGTAATTAGATCCTCATTGCACTGCTTAAATTATTTTTTTAATTGATAAAAATAAAATTAAATATCAATTATTTGTGTCATCATACAGGTCATCTGTCAATCAACTGGGTTCAAACAAAGGTTCTCGTCAGTACACCAAAATTTATGTTGGGCCTGTTATACTTGGAAGGGAGACTGTATTCTAAACTGAGTGCCGTCCGCTCGAGTAAGCCGAGCAGTAGAACGGTATGATGGTGAAACCGCTACATGCAGTCTTATTATCTTAGGTGAGGGTTGAATCACACTCCTCACCTGCTAAATTAAAGTCTAAACTACTGTGAACATTGTACACAACAGGCTCATGTTTAACCCTGACATACTGTACTTTGATGGGCTCATCTCACAGTCCCTTTCTTTGCTGACTATAAACAGTGCCTTTTTGGCTGCACTGTAAAAATAAGTATACCCATGATAAAACCTCTAGATATGTTGGCCCACAATCTAAGAAGAAGATGAAAAGTCACTGTGCATATTAATATGTTTACTCTAATCACAAATAATTTAATATCAAGCGTTAACTTCCCTTTAGCTATTTTTTTTTTCTCTAATTTCATGAAAATTGGCTCCATATCTTAGGTTAACCCTGACCTACTATTGTGAACACTTGAAAAATAAATAACATTTTTCCTTTGCATGCATAATACCAACCGTACATGACATTTTTAAATAAAACTAAAAATGGCTTATGCTCATTTCTAAGTAAAATACCTTGTTTTTTATAACTTATCTGTTCCAATAAAAAGCAATTTAATGGTTAGGATTGGATTAATTTCGTTTTTGGTCTTTTTTTTTTAAATATTTCAACACACAGTTGTTTATTTAAAAGGTAAAATGGGAGTTTGCGGCACCTGCCTCCACCCCCTTGAATCCGCCACCGCATAGTATGGTATGTATGGAATTTTGAAATGCAGTAGCAAAACAGGGGAGGGGAAAATCCTGTGCCGCCCACAATGCCTCAGCTTCTGACAGGTTTAATAAAGTTGCTACTTGTGGAATTTTTAGATGAATGACATTGCTTGTCCAGTGTAGATCAATAAAACATACAAAACAGTATACAATCTATATGGTAAAAATATAAATAGCATACATCAACAAAACTTTACTTTATTGGATCCAACTTCCTGATGTGTATCGCTGATACAAATATGTAATTACAAATAAACTGATTATCAAAAAATTAACTGACTCATAAAAATGGTTGATTAATTATTCATTTGATTGCCTAAGCATTTAGATGACTGGTTTATTGAATACTGTATTTGACTGATTGTTTAATGTGTAGGCCGAAAAATTGATTGACAGATAGAATGTTTTATTGGTTGGTAGACTGAATATTGTAAAACTGCACTTGTTTGGTGTACTTACTAATTATGATTGACTTCCTATATGTTTGATCAAACAATATTTTAAATAAATATTTAATGTTTCTACTACAAGCCATTTTTCTGCTGTATTTTTTTTAAAAATAATATTCAAAATTGAAAAATTAATCAGCAGCAACAGCAAAATGACAGTATTATAGTAAGAACATTAACTGAAATAATAAACATGAAAAACTGTAGATTAAAATGCTGGCATGAAAGTGTAAAAAAAAACAGAAATACAATATGAAGAGAATTTATAGAGAAAGTGAATGAAAATGTTGTGAAAAAGTAAAATGGTAGGGATATGAGAATTGAATCAATAAAATGCAGAGGAAGAAATGAAGTTAGTTAAAGTAGAAGAGAATGGCCAGAAAACATTGGAAAAGGAAGACAAAATAAAAATCAATACAAAAAAGTTGTATATTTTATACAAAGGTGAGATGAAATTAATTTATACAACACCTGTATTATATTCTATTAATTTAATTGGTTGAAAACTGGTCAAGTGAGATTGATTTAAAATGACTATTCCATGGTTATCTGAGTACTAGTCAACGATCGTTGAATAGTACTTTTTCATCTCCATCTTAATGGCACTGTTATTTTTAATCTTTTAACGTAAATGTAACATGTAAATCTTATGTAATTCAGCCCTTTGGCTGCGACAAGAAGATTAATATAGAATAAAATAAAAAAAAAAAGACGACAAACAAGACTAAAATGCAATGCAAGCGAGAGAGAAAAATTAGCATAGTTACAACCTGTGCGCGAAGAAGGTTTTGAGGAATTACTGAATGAAAGTGATGCCGAATCAACAAAAAAAGCTATTAAATAAATATGCAGTAACTCACAAAATCCCTGTGAGTAAAGAAGATATGATGAAGATTTTGCTATGATTAGATACAGCAGCCTATTCTAGGCCTCTAGGCTAGGCCACATCCGAGGGCCTACAGGACAATGTAGATCTATTTATTCATATAATGGAGAGAGATACAGGGGTGTTGTATAAAACAAATAATGAATGTTTCTCATTCGTACAATGGGATGTAATATTTCATTCGGTAAAAGATTAGATGTTCTATTCAACTCGGCATCCAATCTTTCACCTCATTAAATATTCTATCCCATTGTACTCATAAACATTCATTATTTGTATATAAAATATGAAACTGATAATATCCACATTACAATGGGCTTATTCAACTGGTTCATTTCGTTGAGTACAAATTTTAGTTGAGTATTATTTCTATTCAACTGGTTTGTAAAATATACAGTACTTCTTTGACAACGAAAATTAACGTAACCAGAATGCATTTATCAGCGTTAATTCATGCACGCGACCAAAAAAAAAATGGCTGATTGGTCAGTTTAGCATCAACATTTGTGTTAATTCAGATTAAATTTCAGAAAATAAGAATTATAATATTTACCCAAATTGAAATCAAAAAATAATTGTAGGCTAACACAATTCAAAAACTGGATGAAAACTTTTTTTTTAAGAAAAACCCATACTGTCACAATCCGAAGCAGCCTTGATTATACGCATTCCTTTTGTAAGACTTACAAAGACTCAATTATTTGCTAAATTCTATGGTCCTAAATTATGGAATGAAATAAAAAATGAAACCATTAGCTGCAAAAATAATAACTACTTTCATTCAGAAAAATTTTTAAAAGAGAATATATTTCAAATTATGCTGATAACAGAATTTAGGTCTCAAGTTCTATACGGTTTATTTGATAAAATTGTATTTATTTAAAGAAAAATAATCTATGACATGATATATATTTTTTGCATGTTTTATAATAAATGTTACTGAATCTGAATCATATATTACATGGGCATGATGATGTTATCTGTATATTACATCCAAATATGGGTATATTACATCCAAATTTGGGTATATTACACCCAAATATGGGTATATTACATCCAGATTACACAAATCAGTAGTGATGAGGTTAGTCTATGAGTGAGATACTTACCTGGATAAACTGATAAATGCCTAAGTTTCCATTGAAACTTAACTCTTGAGCATAAAAGAAAAATAATGGACTCGCCCTAGCTCGCCTATATACGCCCTGCGTGAATGAACAATATCCTCGTTGACTTCGAGTCTATACCCATGTCTATTCACGAAATAGACATGGGTATATTACATCCAAATATGGGTATATTACATCCAAATATGGGTATATTACATCCAAATATGGCATATCACGTTAATTTATTTGTCACATAAATTTTTATAGTTGGGATAGAGCTTCAGATTAAACTTCTTCTCACCTCTCCTTCATCATCAAAAATAACTTTGGTGTTCACGACAATTTTCTTCTTACGAATCTTTTTCACCATCGCTGCTTTTGTTAGATGTTTACTTTTCTTCTTTGATTGCTCATATTTCTGAAAGTTCACCTCATCCTATAAAAAAAAGAAAAATAAAGTGTACCATGATGCCCAAACAGAGTCAAAGAGTCACTGTGAAATGTAGGTCATACTGCATCAGCTTAAAAAAAATAAACTGGTTTAAGTTGTCAGTCCACTGTAAAACGTGGTATATTTCACAGTACAGTATTTGAAAAGAGCAGAGAATTACCTAGCAGTGTATTGCCTTAAAATGCAATCACACTGGATTTGAAAAGCCACGATTTTACTGTGACCATGGGTAACATTGCAATGGGTAAATCTTACCGCTGTCTGCAGCTGGATTTTTTTTATATGGTTAGTTTTACTGCAGGAAGTGGTAAAACTAACCAAGCCGTGAAAATCAACTATTGTGGGGACTAATCTGCTCCTGAAGGGGGCTTTCTGTAACATCATCTATTGAGTAATTCAAGTTTAACCGAGATGTGTGTTTGCATTGGACTTTACAGCTTGGTAAAACCAACCTGGTTAGTTTTACTGGGCACAATCTACTCGGTTAAACTAACTGCTTGTCTCGGTAAGTTTTCCTGAGAGGTAAGTTTTCTGGGCTGTCCAGAACTAATAATGGTAAAACTAACCAGCGTCTTGCAGCCAAAACGAGGGGCTTATAGTGGCTTCACGTTCACATCATTCAAAAACAGGGGCTGACCAATTAACCTTTTTTGTTAATATATGATTACGTGATAAATACAATATCACTTAATTTCTATAAATTTGATAAGTTATCTTTAATTGTTAAAGAATATGTTATATAGTTTTGTGTTGTTCTGCATACAATATCCAAAGTAATACTATCCTTCTATAGGAAAACATTATTGGAATACACACTAAGCAGGTATGTTTGTATATTATATTTGAATAAAAACTACACATAAATTATAAAGCTTTCAATTTGTATTGAAGGACATGCTTAATATACAATCAGGAGCAGATCAAACAAAAACGAATACCTCATATTGTTTACAATTGTGCAATTGTGAGCTCTAAAATATTAATATTAGTTTTCAAACCTCAAAATCTAATTATCATACATCAGACATCATATTAAAGGATGATTAGTCCTCACTATTTGTAAACATTAAGGATAGTAGAAATCCCTGATAGAATTTAAGGTCGTAGAAAATTAAGGGCTTTACAGAAAAGTACATTGCCCAAGGATAGCCAAAATGGACAGTGTGGAATCCCGAACTCAAGGTTGAGATCCCGTACCACAACTAAGTACGCCACCAGCCTCAAGTATTAAATGGAAACATTTCCTAGACTTGGATGGACAGCTGTCGGAAAATTAAAGGCTAAATATTCATGTTCGTCATTGATCAGGACTTAAACAGCGATACAACACTGACAGGCGATCTGCCAAACAAAATGAAGAATATATTTCCAACGACAGCCTAAGTACTACATTAATCGTTTAAAGAAGGAGGACAGCAAAATAATGTGATTGGATTGACAAGGAAATCCAAATCGTTTGCACACTGTTAATAGTCATGTGTCGTAACTAATATAATGCAAGGTTCTTTCATGATAGTGAAATATAATGTCATTAAAGTAGTATATTTTGTGTAATATTTTATTTCAATCTCATCTTTTAGCAAATGACTTGCCATTTTGAATAATCTGTGTAATGCTAAATAAACTAAATAACACCATTAACAAATTCGTATAATCAAATTCAGCCATTCAGTATAAAAAGATACATTTTGTCTCAATATGTTAGACATAGCAGTTGATGACAACAAACCTCTAAAAAGCGCTTCACATTTATTACCCTAGTCATTGTATCAAGCTCATATGGAACACATTCTCAGCTCTCTGGGGAAGAATTCCATAACGTTGCAGTTGTAATCAGCACAGTTTGTGTTTTAACATACCAGCTACTTGTACTCCAAACGTTGTGAATGTTGTGGTTAGGTGATTGTAGCAAAGTTTTAAATGTTATGTTGTCAGAAATTAGGATATAAACGTATAATGGTTGTACAAAAAAAAAAAACGTTCTGATAACTTAACTGCAAAGTTATTATAGCATGGAATTGTTACCTGGGTTGATACATTAAGTGTGTCTGCTATTAAATTTGAAAGAAATAATGGAAAAAAGTTAACTTAAACCTTATCAGTAGTTCCAGCCCCAAATACATCTTTTTGCTTCACAGTAAACAAATCTTCATTGTCATCATCGTCATCACTCCGAGTCGACTGAAGTGTTTTCGCTTCAAAACTTATACGTTCATTTTCATTTGTCCTTGTGCTATTTGTATTCTTAGTGAAACTGGTCTCAACATCTTCCTCTTCAATTTCTCCCTCATTTTGTCCACTTGATAAATCAGCCTCATCTTCAACATCAGATGCTGGTTCATTATCTCCCTTCTCCCTGGCAACCTTTGTATTGAATCTGTGAATAGTGTCACCATACTCATCATCCGATTCGTGTAACACACCATCATCATCATCCTTCTCCACTGAATTTTCGGGACATCGAACATCTGAACTATCACCTCCATCAAGGAGAAGTTTGCGAATCCTCAGGACATTTGGGTCAGATGACATTGGTGGTTGAGTGCTGTCTATGTTTCTCATCATCTGTTGCTCTTTTTGCCTCTTTTCAGCTCTCTTCAGGAAGCGTACTCTTGGTTGTACAGCTAAGCCTAAAGAACTGGAATTGAATAATGTAAGAGCATGGCACATTAGAAAGAGAAAATTCAAAATAATTCCATATCACAATCGAACATTATAGTTATGATTATGGAAATCAGCAGATCATTGATTAACATCAATATCTTGATCATCCTCATTACCACAATCACCAGCACAGTCACGATCACAACTGCATTCATCACCATCACAATCACCATCACCCAAAATCTTCATTTCCAACAGCACAGCACCAACATCATTTCGAATCATCACCATTATCCCTACATCCACCTTCATCATTCTTAACCATCCTCATCAGCATCACAATCAACTTCATCGTCATCATCCTGATTTACTGTTCATTATCATTACCACCATCAACATAAGATTCATTCACACAATGCATAGAAGTGGAAACAAGACAAAAAAAATGGTATTTAGACAAAATGTAATTGTGTCTGGAGAACCCTAGTAAGCCCAAAGGGCCACCATGAACATCATCCGTACCTCCAGATTCATCATTGACCATCATCAACATTGCAATCATCATCACTTTCATCACCACCAAAACCATCAGCACCATCATCATTTTAAATCCTCATCATCATCTTCACCATCATTATACTGCCACCTTCATCATTAACCATCATCAACATCACAATCAATATCATTATGCTCCAGTTCATCACCACCACTATCACCTTTCTCTTCTTCATCCTCACCAACATCATCTTCTTCCTGTTCTTTATCCTCACCACGATAACCAACTTCACCATAATCGCTACCATCATTATCATTGTCACCATTTTCATCGAAAAAACCACCATAATATTTAAGGTATCATCATCCTCTTCTACATCCTCATCATCACCCTTCACTGTAGAAACCATTACCACTTTATAATAATTACCATTATCAATCAACACAATTATCACCATCACTGCCACTCTTATTCTTATTCTTTATTGGCAATCAAGATAGCTGGATGAAAGGGCCTGGTCTCTAAGTAAATTTAATTACCATAACATTATGCCAGAGAATCACTCCCATCCATTAATTACAAAACAAATATATATCATTAAAATATATATCAAACAAAATATATATGATGTGGCTCGCATGGACCATAACAGGTGGGCCAAAAATTTAACAGTATGGACGCCATACGGACACAAAAGAAAAGGAGGAAGACCTAACAAGAGATGGAGTGATTTTTTCCAGAATGAGCTTGGTGCGAACTGGGCAAACCTGGCAAAGAACAGATCAGAATTGAGTTTGAGGAGGCCATCGGCCAGCAGTAGCCTAACAGGCTGATGATGATGATAATATTTAATTTACGTTAACGATCTAATTAATGATCTAATCAATGTTAGTGATAAATTGCAAGTGATATCCTTCGCCGACTCCAATGTCGATCTTTTATTTACTGTTTTTAACGACGAATTATTAAATTTTAGTAACTGGTTCATTTCAAATAAATAACTTGTCAACACACTCAAAACATTTTTATATTATTTAATATTCCACACATCTCAACGAAAATTTAAAATTGATAAATTTAACATTTACTTTACTGGTGCTTTAATTGAACATAAACATGAAACACTTTTTTAGGTATATTTATTCAAGAAAACTTAAAATGGTATAGTCATCAAAGTTTTATATCAAAAGAGATATCTGAATCTATTGGAATTATTAACAAAATGAAACATCTTTTTCCTCTAAATATTTTAATTTCTCTTTATAATACAATTATTCTCCCTTATTTGCAATATGGTAACATTGCCTGGGCTGCAGATTATCCATCCAATATTGAAAGTTTAACAATCTTACAAAAAAGAGCAGCTAGAATGATTACTTTTTCAACATACATGACTCCTTCAGAACCACTCTTTAAAAAACTTAAAATACTAAAATTGACAAATATTCACAATGTTCAAGTCCTAACCTTCATGTTCAAATACTTTAAAAACCAACTTCCTTATTCCATTAATAGTATACTTTACAATTGTAGCTCAAATAAAATACATAATTATAATTTAAGAAATTCCAGTTTAAATATTCCTTTTACTAGACTTACCAAAAACCAATTGTTTATTACTGTAGCAGGCCCCAAGTTATGGAATAATGTTCCTGAATCTCTAAAAACAGCACCCTCATTATTTACTTTTCTTAATTTGTAAAGTAATATTACTTATCTAATTATTAATCCTATAATATATCTTAAATATATTCTCTGCTCCAACTCAGTCTATTGATAATTGGCCAATTTATTTACTTTGATATGAACCGTAGTGTATTATATATTATTACTATAACATTTTAGCCTGCTATTATTCTTATTTCCAATGTTAATGTTTATCTATTACTTTGTACAGGTACTAGTTATTTTAGGCTTTCTTGAGGAAATGTTTATTTCAATGCTGTAAAATGTTATAAGTATAAAATTAACTATATTTATGAATATATGTTTAAATCTTTCTTTTTTTGTATTAAGAATATTCTGAGCAAAATTAAAGTTAAAATACATAGGTCTTATGTTGCATATAAAAAAGAATAGAAAGGAAAAACAAAGAAAAAAAAATAGGAAGAAAAAAAAAAAAAGAAGATATACATATTATATAATAAGAATCGATATATATATTTGTACTTACTTTATTTATTAATTACTTTTCTACGAAATCTGAATAAGTTCAATTGATAAAATATAAGTAGAAAAATGAATGCATATATTATTATTATTATATACATATTTAGTTTATTTTGTCCTTTTTAAATTTATTTTCTTTCTACCTCTTTAGTGGGTCCTAGAGAGACAAGCACCTACTTCTAGCTAGGACCCAATGAGAATAATGTTTTTTCTCCATTTTTTGTCATTTTTTTTTGTACTGTTATAATTGTATCTGTTTGGCATTATTATCGAAATAAATGTTATCTGAATTTGAATCTGATATATCAAGCAAAAAAGAGTACAAAAAATAGTCAGTAAATTTGAAAAAGAATAGCAAAAAATGAAAAACACAACAATAATAATAATAATAACAATAACAATCATCACCATCATCATCATCATCATCATCATCATCATTATTATTACTATCACAACCATTGTCATCATCATTCTCACTACCATCAACATCTATCCATCAAAGTCATCACATACTTACAATGAGAAATCTTCCAGTGGAAGTGCCTTAACATTGAAAACCTGCTTGTTTTTCATCAGGTAGACTGATTTGACGTAAGAGATAAAGCAACGCTGGGCCTCTTGCTTCAACGAGTAATCCTCAGCACAGAACGACTGCAGCTGACTCCGTATTGATAACTGTTTCTTAGGATTTGTTCTAAATTTGTAACAAATATTTTGAAAAAATAAACTATTATAAATCTCCAGACAGACTATAATTTTGAAAGAGTTGAATTTAATTGAAGATCAATATTAATGAATGTAAATATAATGAATTTTTTTTTTAGTTATTGCATAAGCATCAACTGAAACCAGAGAAACTCTCCAGTGACAGCAGAACATTCTTGCATTTAAAAGAAAAAGATAAAAATGTTGCATTTACAGAGACAGTGGCAAAACAATTGCACAAGATACTTAGGGTCCATGATTTAGCTTGTTGTTTTATGTTAGTGTATAGTATTTATTTTATCTTCTAAGCATTAAAATGAGCATTACATTGTAGCTTTCTCTTGTAAGAATAAATAATGATGATCTCGACCTTGATAGTAACCTGTGGTATGAAAGTTAAGTTCCTTCCCTTCCAAATCAAAGGTTCTAAGTTCAAATCCTGGCACAAAATTACTAAACATAATGTCACTACTTGTGCTTAATGCAGAGAGTAATTTATAAAGTAGGAGTTCTAAAGCAATCAGATTTTTGTACGTATTTTTATGTATGACGACATAAAATTTAGGAGCAACATGGGCAGCAGAGCACAGGACCCGCACCACTATTGTATTAAGAAGTATTTAAAATTTTTAAGCATCCAGATATGCATGCATAAAATCTGCATAAAAAATGATGGGGCTGACGTGGGTGTGGACCCCCTATCAGGCAGGTTGTTGGGGATTCTCAATCACAGACACTGAGGAGGAAGATAAAATTACTTTATTTTTTGGACGGGGATCTTTTTCTCAACTAGTTGTCTTAACATTTCCTTCTCCTCAGAAGGCGTCAGCACCAGAAGTGATTCACCATTCTTCTCATATCTCGCTGTCCTCCCTGCCCGATGAATGTATGTGTCCGCATCCTCCGGACAGTCCAGCTGCATCACCCAACTGACTGCTGGGAAATCTGTGTATGAAAAAAAAGTAAATGTGATACACTATGGTTGCTAGAATTGCATGCACATAATGCTTAAATGATTATCAAATCGGAACAGAGTTGCTGTATGATATATCACAGATCCTAGGATCTGTGGATGTACCACAAATGTCTAGCAGGAGGTAAGGCCTACCTAATAACCCCTAATAAAGTTCATCAACCACAGTCAAGTTATTCATCTTCTTCGTATATGGTTCTGGTGGTGGAACAAGTCTTCGCGGATAAAGAATATAAACCATAGGCCCAGTACACACAATGTGGCTTGTGTGCACTTAAAATAACCCAGTACATCTTTCGAGACGAGTAACGGTTACCCCGGTGTACTGGTCCATACAGCCCCTACGAGAGTAGCTGGTACCAGTTTACTGGGTTGCTCAGACATGAAGAGACCCTTTAGGAGAAGAAAGTTACTGTACGAGCTAGTCCACAGGGCTTTGAGACTCAGGTATAAAGCGCTATATAAATCAAACTACATTACATTACATTATATATACAGTAGTATACTTTCTTATAATGTTGTTAAATCAGCTATTTCACCTGTTCACATCATTCCTATGTACACTAAAAATTTAAATAAAATCAGTTTGAACAAAAATTTGATAGTAGAGCATTTACTACTTGACATAATAATTTAATTTGACATATTAAATTTGAATTTTATATATAAATGTAGACACTCCTTTTACCCTCTATAATTTAATCAATATTCTGATACATTTATATAATAAAAAATTTCATGATTTCATCAACATCTATTTCTTTTTTTATAGATGTCTAAATTCAGCATCACTTCCGGGCACTCAAAATTATATTTCTTAACATTTCAAAGATGATACCTTCTGAGAATATATCAACATATTATTGAACTTCGAATTGACCCTGTGTTCCAGCATGATTTTGACTGAGAAAATTGACCATGATTCTGATTATCAGTCTGACCATGAGTTCAACCTCCACTAAATTAATTGTTCTAATATAATGAACGGCCAAATATGGCTGCTTTCCAAAAAGATTAAAACTTAAAAAAAAACCTTCCTATGTGAGATTCAGACAGTTGATTCACCTACCAAGACCTCTTGCAGCGATGTCCGTGGCAAACAGCACTGCATGTTCCCGCTTACAAAATTCATTGTACACAGCCATTCTCCGCATTTGGTGAAGTGTTCCGTACAGAGCCATTACAGTTATTCCAGGTTGGAGCATACAGAAAATATCAAATATGTATTTTACCTAAATATAAATATAAAGTGTGAATATGGATCAAACAAATCAATTTTAATTTTGGAAAGTAACGATGTACAACAATTAGTTTCTTAATCTTGTTAAATGTTTTACCTTATTCATTCGGACAAAATTTGATCAATCTATCAAAATTTTTTATTTCCACAATTTTATAACAAAGGAACAAATACAAAACGATATCAAGTAAAAGTAATCATGACTATACATTGAATGAAAAATACAATACTACAGGCAATTCCGTAGCCAGGGAATTTTCAAACAGTGCGGGACAATACCAGGATGCACCCACTTTATGAGTAACTTCAAAAAATTTTGACCCATTTTCTTAAAAGTTGATCAATTTTAGGCAAAAATATGTAAAATCTGGACCCATTTTCTTAAGATTTTACACATTTTAGGCTAAATATGAGAAATACGAATCCGTTTTTTCAAGAATGAATGTGCATAATTGGACTCATTTTTTAAAATGTGGACCCATTCTTTGTAGACACATTAGAAAAATTCTTTGGGACTGTCCCTACTGTCCCAATAGCTGGTTACGGCACTGGCTACAGGAAGCAAGAGCTTTTAAATGGGTACCAATTAAATTATGTTCAAATAAACAACTATAAAATATCAAAGTCGGAAAAGTTATTTTCAATAAGACAATAAAATTCAAACAAGAAAGTATCAATAGAATATAACATGATGGAACCATTTTAAAAGTCGTTCAAAATTATCAACATTTTCGCAAGTGTACAACCAGTATGCCTTTTCGATATCCCTCCACTATAAAAGTGTACTTAAAAAATATTGATTGCAAAACCATTCTCCGTTTTTTTATGTTAATGAAGTCAACTAAAGCACTGTACTTGGCAACATAAAATGTATATTATATCCACGGTTGGATTATAACAGGTCATAAAAATCTATTATTTAAAATATTTATTATTTTGAATCAACACTATCATGCATATGTAAAAGTGTACAAACTTGTACATTTGTGAAAATGTTGATAATTGTGAATGACTCCTAAGAAATCATACAAAATATACAATCATTAAGGAAGCATCTGTTTACGTCACGCTTATAATCACATAAAAATGTTCTCTTTTCTGTTGATTCAACAGCTAAAAAATTTACCTGTTGTGCACAGCTTCATTTTTTTAATGGTGAAAGAGGGCAGTATATATGCATTAGATTACTTAATTTCTTGGTACATTTATTGCAGAGACAAGCAAAGAAAAATGCACAAAAAGAAGTGACATCTTTTACTATAATAAACTCTAACAAATACTCCTTCATACACATTTGACTAAATATCATTTGCTGCTTATTTATTCAGGGAAAAAAATTATGTTACAACAACTTAACTACAAGTACAACAAATATTTTATTTGTCACACTGGCTACAATTTGTATAAATCTATATCAGAATAAAAAATAAACAGGTATTAAAATGAAAAGAAAAAATACATATGTCACAGAATGATAATATAATAACTTCAGCCATCAGCTGCATTTTGTATTTTAAATAAAAAATTATAAAAAATAATAAGTAAACAAATAAATATATTAGAAAGTTTATCTTAGTATGACAGTGCAACTAAATGTACAGCAAATAATGTTATCAGCCATATAGCCTTCATTTTGTATAACTTTATATCAGAATGAATAAGCAAGTATATAAACAAACATACAAATAAATAAATAAATGATAAAATAGATACGGCATAAAATATATAATTATAGCAACTAACATTATTCTTTTATAGCCAACACATAAAATTTCAATCATTTGCAGTAATAGTCTTTGCAATATGCAAGACAAGAACTCAGGACTTTACAAAGATTTTACGGCAATTTAAAGACTACTTTTCAAGTTTATTCTATAGCTGCTCATCTATCATGGGAAAGCAGCACAATGAGGGAAAAAAATATTCTAATTTTTTTTATGACTTTGATATGGATCAGTAGGTATTTGATCAATTTAAGTATGAAGACGAAGGAAATACACTAAGATCATGCACACATGTTCTTCAGATTTCACGCGACACGTGGTTTACCTTGACCAGCGTGCTTGAGTGGCCTTACAAATGTCTCACGTCTATCCATCCTCGGCCAGAGTTCACGCAGCGTCATTGAACAAAAGCTTTCATGTTGCCGATGATTTTGCGCAGTCCACGATCATCATGACAGGATGCTGCGCGGGGCGTGCTTCGATCAATAAAAAGTACTGCAGTAAGTTTTGGTTTTGACAGAATTTAAAATGATAATCTTTGAAGAGTGGATGAGTTTGGTACAATAATAAGTCGACTGGGTCAGGGATTCAGGACGTTGGGGATTTCAACATTGTCAACAAATTGATAAATATATAATAATACAACAGAACTTTTAAATAAAGGTTAAACATCTTAATGGCTGAAACATCTTGCGGTGACTAATAATATTTTAAAAAAAGAAAAAAATACCAAGAGATATTTATAGCTGATCTACATATTCTACAAATATTTTAGTATAAAACTATCAGGAAATTAAATTAAGTGATTTAATAACTTGAAGATGAAATAAAAATTAAATTGATATATGCATAAAATCTTTATATTTCCAACATTTAGGCTTATATAATATCAATTATCGAGACAAAATATATATTTTTTTTTAGTTAAAATATAATTAAAATTTTGACATTGTTGTTGACAGAAGATTCAAGATTTCTGTACTTCAGAAAATCAGTTGGTACATCACATTGCAAGAAAGAGTGTATAATTAATACAAAACAAAGAACAATTAATTAAGCCCTAAAACTTATTTTGATATTATTTTCATTAATGGATAGTAGTACATATGTAACATTATGAATATTATAATAATGCTAGCTTACTCTTGTTGACAGTTCATGGAAAAGTCAAGTGGATTAGAGCTTGCACTTGAACTAACATATAACGACAATAGTCAATGTGTATTTAATTTAGTTTTATTTGTATAGTATTCAGAGATTCTCAAAGCCATGTAGTGTTCAAATACTGTATACTCACGTATAAAGGCGACCCACATACTAAATAAGATAACCCCCCGAGATTTTTGGATGACTTCTGAATGTTGGGGCGTATAAGACAACCCCACATTTCACCATCAGAATTCATAATTTTTGCTGCTTTTTATGATCATTAGACATCAAACATGCAACTTCCATCATTACATTTAAATCTCTTCTCAAAAGCCATTTATTTATCTGACTTATGTTATGGTTGATAAAATAGCCCCAAAACTGCTAAATACCGGGATGGTGTCCGGCGGGGGATAGTTTAACTAATTGTAGTTAAGAGTAATATACTGTATTTAAGAGTAGTTAAGTCTAGCTTAAGGTAGTTAGGGACGTCCTGGGTACGACATTAAACTCCATCCGGTCGAAGTGTAGGCAACCAAACTGACAACCCTCTCAAATATGTCTTAGTGGCTGCTGAGGAGAGGGTGTTTATGGACACCCAGCAGCAAGAAAAACCAATAGCTGAACAAAGGGCGGATGAGCTCCTGGGAGTCAACGGCCAACCATTAATTAGTTTAAGGAATATGAGGTGTTTAGTCTCATTGTTATTATTGTTATTATGATTACTTTTATTTTATTTTATTGTTATTATTTTATTGTTATTTGCTTTTTCTCAGATGGCCTATATTATTTCTCTGTAAAGCGCATAGGGGCAATGTGCAATATGCGCTATATAAATATAACATTATTATTATTATTATTATTATTATTATTATTATTATTATTATTATCATCTTGATACGCCATCTAGCTGGCTAAAAACTGAGACAAATGCAGGGATAATCTCCCAAAATAATACAATTTTATGAGACTTTAAATTACTAAAAATTTTAAAATTGTATTTAAAATTATGTTCATACATAGGACTACCAACATTTTAATAGCTTTACTGCAGTAGAAAATTTGCGTATTACGGACGATCCACACGAAAAACGAAAATTAAAAATTTGTATGTTGCTATGACATTAACTTCACAATTTTGTCCATCAAGGGCAACTACAACATAACATTTTTTTGTCAATATAATATATAATACAGACAACTGGCTGAAAATGTGTTCAACTTTAAGTCTGACTCGCAATCGCCAAGGTCAGTAATAATTATAGAGATCGCATTCACTTCAATTTGTATTCTTGACCACATGGTCATAAGTCAATCAGAATATTAAAATTTGATTATTATTATTGTTGATATTAATTTGGTTGGTAATCAATATAAATATTTTCTTAGTAAAAATCAATAAATCTGAAAATTACTTGTATCTTTGTATAACTGGAATAAGTCTTGAAGTTTTGCATAGGGAATTGACATTAATAATTAATTATAAGTTTTCGGTACACCAAGTAGCATATGCTACAGATCTCAATGGATGGCACAGTATTTGGTTCTGAGAACAACCGTTTGGAATACAATGTCCCAACATTTCGGTTAGTATACAGTATGTACTCTTACTGTCTTCAGGGGAAGAAAACTTATAATTAATTATTAATATACTGTAAATGGAATCTAAATATAGTACTGATTTACTTAAATGAGCTATTCAATATTTTACAGAGTTTTTCTCTATTTTATGAACAGTGTATTGTTTACAAAACATGTTGATGATGATCATGATGACAATAATGATAATAATAAAATAATAATAATAACAACAATAATAATAACAATAATAGTAATAATAATAAAGATAATAATAATAATAATAATAATAATAATAATAATAATAATAATAATAATAATAATAATAAATCTGTTATCTCAAGTTCTAAAATGAGCTTCTGCTCTTAAGAATTTGCATTTTCACATTATATTTATTCCTTTAAAAAATAATTTAAATATTCATCATAGTGTATTGTTTACAAAACATGTTGATGATGATCATGATGACAATAATAATAATAAAATAATAATAATAACAATAATAATAACAATAATAATAATAATGATAATAATAATAATAATAATAATAATAAATAATAATAAATCTTGTTATCTCAAGTTCTAAAATGAGCTTCTGCTCTCAAGAATTTACATTTTCCCATTATATTTATTCCTTTAAAAAATAATTTAAATATTCATCATAGGTACACATGTTGTCATGTCACATGACCAATATCATAGCTCAAATTTTGCTGAAATACGGGTTTTGGTGTTATTTTATGTAAAATCTAATCAAGTACATTCTGCACTTGAATGTAATTAAAATTATTAATATTATCATTTTAAAAGGTCATAAGTTGGATATTTTGATAACACAACAAGGTTGTAGCTGACTCATACAATGTTGTCCACACAGGTCGCGGTGCAAGAACAAAGAAACGCGCACCTAGTTACCATTGACGCACGAGTTAAGTTATTGCAGCAAGGTCGTATCTATTGAGATATGACCTTTTACAAGGTATTTTGTTATCACTTGAGAAAGTGGTTAGTGCAACAAGGTCGTAACTAGATTGAAGAAGAATTGTTGGTAATTAATGAAAGGTTAATTAAATTGTGTACACTTCATTTTACAAATACAATTTTGTATTATTAGTTTTGTTCTGTTAGTAATGTACTATTGGTATTGTATTTCACCATATTGAATTTCCTACAAAATACAAAACCTAACGTTGTTTCTCGAAATATCCAAACACAATAATGATTGTTGTATGCAACACACATTTCATGTCCTGTGTATAGCTTTTGAAATGTATCCAAACGAGCTGCCAGCAACTAACTTTAACCTCACTTTGCTGGTCTAAGTGGCTGCTTGGTGTACTGCATGGGTGAATTTATGTTGAACTCTAAACACACCAATTGGTGCCAAAATTGAGCACAAGTTGGCAACTTCTAAATTCACATCTGGAACATATTCAACTAAAATTTGTCAAATAGAAATAAGTTGAAAAATTAATAGATTTTATTATTATTATTATTATTATTATTATTATTATTATTATTATTATTATACAAAAATTGTTTAGTTTAAGTGAATGTTGATCTTTTAATGTTTTATGTGAGTGTTTAATATGGTTGGTATGTAAATTATACATCTGTCACAGTACTTTTTTGTAAGCATTAATTTGACTTTAAATCTCCCATAAGCTTAATTTTTTAATTTTTCTAGATTTTATAGTGAACAAGTGAGCAATTAGGACCTGTTACTGTGTTTCAATCAGTAAACACATCAATTTCTTTAAAAAAAATAAATAAAATAAAAGATAAGAAAAATCAAGCAGAAAAAAATATTTAAATATCTCCCATAAGTTTAATTTTTGAATTTTTCTGGATTTTATAGTGAACAAGTGAGCAATTAGGACCTGTTAGAGTATGTTTTAATAAAAAAATAATTTTAAAAAATTAAATAAAAAAATAAGAAAAACAAATCAACCAGAGCCTTGCAGGCGTCAACTTTCCTATGCATGATACATGACTTAACCAACCATATTTTCTGATTAAGTCATCATAAATGACATAATCAGAAAATATGGTTGAGTCAAATTTATGTGGTGGTTGAAAAATTCAGGGGGAGTCTTTATGGCCCAAAAGTGATATTAGACCACACTGGTAATGTAATTTGATAAGCAAATTACAGTAATATTTTTAGCAAATTTCTTTAGGTATACAGTATTTTCATTTTACAGTAGTTTGGAACGATATTGGGAGTGGGGGAGCTGGTAGTGGCCTACTAGACTACAATTTATTTGAAAATAGCTTGGGCCCGATCGTCCACAACAGTTGGGCCTAATCGTCTGTCAACTGGAGTTTTCATCACGATGATCAAGAACATACACAATCTAGGCCCTAGGCTAGCCTTGCTGCGTCACTCTGCTACGTATACTACAGCATAACAAATAAAGCGACCCATGCGGTGGGTGCATTCTTAAATTTTACACACATTATTTAAATGTATTTCAGGTATTAGACGATAACACGATTAAACGATCTACCCACCCTAGCATCGCAGTAACTACTGTACTAAACTAGGCCTAGGCCTCATGTGTTTGTGGAAAGCCTAAGCTAGATAGTCGTTATGTACCGAAAGTCGGCTGCCTTTATATCTTCACTTTTCTTCAATTTGCATTCAAAGGGTACACTGCTGCATAGCCAACTGTCAGGGATATAGTACCTTCATATGACTACTCATACAACAGAAAAAAATGTCGCATGGAGGTAGCAAATAATGGAGATCTAAATGAAAAACGATGTATATCAGCAAGTATTAAAACCTATTTTTTTTTTTATTTTAGGCCTTCTTCAAAATGCCTATGCCTACAGCAGTTGATTTTTTTTGCCGCAAAACCAAAATAGTTTCATCCATGCCGACTTGCTGATCGTTAGTGTTAGCCTGACTGAACACTGCAGAAACTTCACATCAAACTTCGCATCGCGAGGAAAAACAAATGTCGGAAAAATTTGTTTACGCATGCGCATTTGCATAAATGTCTACACACTACACACAGGGAAAACAGTGAAAAGTGATTACAATAGTTCCTATTGCATTAATTGCATAGGAACTAAAAAGCAGAAAAATTATGAATACAAAATTAAACAAGTAAACAAAAAAATATGGAATGTTGGTATGTTTTCTCTAACTGTTTATCTTATACTAATTAGAGAGACAAAGGTCTTTTCATGGTGGTCAGAGAGAGCTGGTCCTTGAATTTAAAACATACTAAAAGAACTAAAAAGCAAATAGAATGTTACAAAAAATTTGTACCTGTTTACAGCTGGCCATGAAAACGAGAATCTTCGATTGAGTATGGCTGCGGATGAATGAGTACAGCAGATCTACTTTCTGATCCAGGTCACACACGACATAGCTCTGGAAAAAATGCAAAGAAAAAAACCTTTATTTAATAGAAAAGATGTCATATCTTTCAATAAAAGGGAGAAAAACATCTTCATTTTCCGTTAGCAATAAATGAAGTACCAGATTCAGGACAATTTATCAGAAAGTGGGTTGTATTGGACCATGTTTCAAATTGAGAATTAACAGCCAAAGTAAATTTCAACATACTTTTTGGAAAAATTGGGCTATCGTCATATATTTAAATAGTTAAATATGTATATGTATGTGTATCTTTCTTTGCTGGTTTATGAAGTATAAAATAAAATATGATTTTCAACCATTTAAATACTATACAAATACAGTATAATACAAATAGGCCTGATTTATAAGCCTTCAAAAAACAAAACATGCATACTACAATGAAGGTACAGTAGGCCCTACATTTATAGTTGTATTTGACCTACTGTTTTAAAATGTTAACACTGATATTCTGAAGGCTACCAAAACCTCTAGAATCATATCAACATCAATATATATTGTAAATTTTGTTATATTATGTCATGGATATAATACAGTATTTTAAAATACTTATTTTTAAAGTAATTTAAAATTACAGTATTAATAAATTTTAAAGAAATACAAGAACATGTTTTCAACCTCGACTTAAAAGATGCATAAATACTATTCCTTTATTACTTGCACAGAACCTTATAGCCATGGATGGATCTAGAGGAAAAGTTGTTTCGATGTGCTGTACAACATATTTTGTATCCAATACTATGTCCACACTATCACATATTTTTATATGACAAATGTGTATGATGTGGCCATATATGGTGTAAAAAAAATCAGTGGATAAATGGGAAGTTAATCCCTTCCTCCCCCCACCCCCACAAGTTTTTAAATACTCAAAAATCTGTATCTGCTTAACAAAATATCACAAAACATTTTTCTCCTCTGGAGCCTGGCCATTAATTGGCTGGATATTAATTTTGAAGTAAAACATCTGTAAATCAGTGAAAAGTGAATTGTTTTGATCTGTGCCACATTGGAAGTCGATAACTTAATAGACGGTCAATCTAATGTTTTAATGTTTTAACGAGACACAATCACAAACAACATTATCTTTAAAGCCAAGGCCTCTTATTGCAGACTATAACAAGCTAGATCAACTGAGTCCTGAGAACAAAATGTTGACAATAAACCACATTATCTGAACATTTGCACATGGATAAGTAAAACAAGAATTTTCTCGGTCTGCTGCCAAATCTTTAGATCCCTTTGTACTCAAGCAAAGAGTTAACATTTTGATGTTTGTCATGCCATTTAACAGAATTACATTCTATTGTTACATAGGGCTTATGTATGTATTGAACTGTTCGGTTGCACTAGTTCCCATGCCAAGGAAAGTAGAACATTCAATGACACTGTAATACTGTACAGTAATAGCATTCGCTATCCAAGGAATCTAAAAGAATTAGCAATACTGCCCTCTAGAGTTTCATTCATCTGCTCTTTCCATACCTTGGAAAGCAATTTCAATAATCATCTGTTTTTTGTATGAAAATGCAACTAAACTAAGAAAATAATAACAAATTTCATTAAGGGTTATTTCTCATCAGTAGAAGCTAAATGAAGTTATTTGATAAACTAAGAAAGGTTATTAACAAAAGTTCAATTTTTATAAAATGTAACTTATAAATGAATGTAGACACACACAGTAATTAATACTCTTGACTTTCAAGGTAAATGAGATAAAAGATGGAACATAGTTTGATACAACACTTTTAATACCACTTCTAATAGTGTTGTTAATCCACTCTATCTTTTTAATAGTCATTTTAAAACTTCAACATCAGTCATCAATTTGATATACTATAGAAATAATTATTTTGAATATCAACATGTATTTTTAACCTGAAATTTAAATATAAATTTCATTATTAAAGTGTGCCAACACAGATAAAGCATTTTTATTAGTTACAAAATCAGTTATTCAACTTTTGCAAACAAATTTTAATGTAGTGAATAGTTAGTAGCTGCTTGACTATTAGGAAAATATAAAATTGTTTTATATCTTCCTAATAGGCAATTAGTATTTTGTCTCAATCAGGATTTGAACACAAAACCTTCCCAATACCCTTCAGTTACTCTATCATCAGAGACTCAAGGACAATTGGTACACTCACTTGGATTAAAAACAAATTAAGGACATGTTTATCTCAAAGGTATTTGCAATTAATTTATCAATAGTATGATATTGAATTTGGTATGAAGTACTTCCTCCACCAAAAAAAAGTTTTGGGATAATCTACTGTAGATGACACTTTGATTTGAAGAAAATTCTGATTAACTCCTGCGGATAATTTTTAGGTTATATAAATATGCAGATAATATACTTTAACTTCTTCAAGGTGGACAGTCTGCCAAGTAAAAGTCAGAAAACATTTAAAGTCCAATAAAAATGTTGAATAGCTTATTTAAAAGTACCAAATAAGTTATTAACTTCCAACCAGAAAATGAAAAAAAAAAATTCTCTGATTTAGACATTTTACTACAAAATTCTTTAAATTTTTCTATGTACAAGAATACAGGAAATTTATTATTTAACTGTCAGCCTAAACAGAAAGGATTATTTTTTCTCATTCAAATTTTAATTTACATACTTTGCATAAATTAGATTTGTTTTAGCTATTTTACTTTATTTATATTTTTAAAATGATTTAGAGTTTATACTCTGTTTATAATTTACATAAAAATCAGATTTTCTAAGATGACCTTTTAGGTGTACACTTTTTATTTTTTATAAGAACACATTTTATAAGAACAATGAGGCTGAAATTGCTTAAAAATCAAGAACAAAATAAGAACAAATTGAGGCTGAGGTAAAATTCAAATGAGGTTTATATTTTTAAAAACCAAAATATTATATCTGTACATTATGTGCAGTAGGTGTGACTGTAATACCCTCTACAATTCTAGTACAGTGCATACTGCCGTACAATTAAATAATTCTTTGCTTAAAAGGTATGTAAACTAAGAACAAAATAAGAACATTTTTAGCCTGAAATCGGCCGAAAAATAAGAACACTGAGCCTGGGCAAAAACTTTACTGGTTCTTATAAAAAAAAAAAGTGTAATTAACTAAATTGTCGGAAATGTTAGATCACAACTCCCACCCTCCAATCCTTGAAATTCGCCCATGAATTTTTCTTTATTTAAAAATGTCCACCCGAAATGACTCACACAATGAAACCGGGTACGCGGTTCGAAGGTTTAGGAGTGGCAAGTTGTATCACTGTATGCCACTGAATAAATAAAAAATCAATAGGATCAACAGGTTAAACAAATCCAGATCATAACATTTTTTTAAACAAACCGCATTTAATTTTTGTTTAAATGAAAGGAAATTCAATTCATTATTTAGCAAAGTCATGTCATTTCTTTACCTAAAATGACTAAAAACCTAGAAGAACATTTACTAAGGTCATAAAAATCTATTCCCCAAGGATAGAAAAAAATCTACAAAAAACCTAAAAAAAGTTCAACACCCTTTCTGTGTAATCGGTACTTTGTGATCAAATACTGCTTAGTCAGCACCTTGTTCAAAAAGTGGGTTATGACGTCATCAATTTAATCAGTTAATTCTACCTTATTCCCAGTGCTCACTTATCTTGACCCTTCTTAAACCCAATCGGAGTGATATCATTAATGAATCCTTACAAAATCTGCAACAAAACCAGACACCTACACATAAATCATCTCTAATTTGCTTGCTCATGTCTATTTTTTTTATTGTGCATGAATTTAGGCATGTGTACGTATGCAAAACCATTACATGCAAAATTGATATGATTTTCATTGCAGATTGTAGCTAGCTGTAATGATGCTTCAACTAGCTAATGCAAATGAACTGAATCTCCTACAAAGTCACCAGTCAAAATAATTTTAAAATTTTGTTGTGATAAACCAGAAGTCCTTTATATTTGCTTTAGCAGCACCAACTTCAAATTATTATTTTTTTTGTTAATCAGTTAATAACACCAACATACTCTATCCACACTATGAAACCCAATGTCACAAACATCTGTCAAATGGCCATATATGGGTATGAAATGGCATTATCATGCCCAAATATGGCTAGTTTACACAAATTTGCCACGTAACATAAAATTTGAGAATGTGAATTGAGCTTTAAGCATTATAAATTGTTTGTCAACCAGCAATAAATTAGAATTTTTTTTTAAATTCTTGTAAAAACCAACTGGAATTAAGACAGCTGCTCCATTCTGTGATTTTATAAAATAAACTAAAATAAATTACCAGAAAAAAAAAAAAAAAAATGAAAAATGACTTTATGATAATGATCCTGTGTTTTCTAGACTTCAACAAAAAAAAAACCCAGATAAACAGAAAGCAGTAAACAGGTAAGGGAAAGGTAAAGGTAGGAGAATAACCCATAATTTGTAGCATCATCGTGCAGAATTGCAAATGGGCGTGGTTTGTGACTATCTAGCCGCTGTAAAGAGGCGCTTATAGTACAGTAGCTTCATGTTCCCTCATTCCAAAACAAGGGCTGAAATGAACCATAGCATCGGGGTAACCCCCTACTCTTCTGAAAGATGTAATGGGTTCTTTGAAGTGCACACAAGCCAGATGTCTACAATGGGACCTTCATTTTAAGTCTTTATCTGAGGAGACTTGGCACCGATGCTAGCATCACATCAGCCTATGCTCTCAGCCACTCAACTCCACAACAAAACCACACATCATCACACTGTTCTACCAACCTGCCCTGTAAAATCCTTTAATTAAAATTAAAAATTCAAGATTTTAAAAGCAAATTCTCGTAATTAATGCTCTATACCAAAAAGAATATTATCATTATAAAATATTAGATCTGTGATAGGTTTGAGAAATTCTATTATAACATTGAATTCTTTTTTGATAAGGGATTACTCAGTTGGCCTCTTACGCGAGGTACATCATTTAGACACAAGGGAATTGCTCACCTAAATGCATCAAAGAGGAACTACAATGGCACATGTAACATATTAAAGGAAGTCAGCTGATAACACTGTATCAAAGAGTACCAAACAGTATAGAACGCAAGAACTTCGACTCTCAGCGTTCTGTTCGAAAGTAACCTCATTTAAGTACTACCACAAACTAGAGGGCATCCTTCAAAGGGCGAGTTTTGAACTTTATTTGAATTTTTTATAGGGCGACCTAATTCATAGTTTTAGCTTTTTATTTAGAATCACTTTATTACAGTGGTGCACCTTAAAAATGATGGTGCATCCAAACGGGAAAAATCAACGGTAAATTGAAAAGGAAAAGAACTAACTAGGAAAATCATTACAGAACTAAAGGTTTGGTAAATAAAGCAAAATGTCAACATTTCATTATACAAATTCATTAAAAATAATATCCTATCAAGTGGTAGAAATATTTTTTTAAATGTTTCATTGAGTGCACAAAAAATCATAAAAGTCGGGCCTCTTGCAATTCCATACTCTTTGGCTGTACCGACATTTCACTATTAAAATCCTAAAGTTGATAGCCAGCGAATACACGCTTATGCCACAAATAAGCCAATAAGAACGGTATTATTTTCCAATATATATTTTGAAATGCAAGTCTTTTGCGGTAATTATCAATTAAAATTATTTAGCATGTATCAAGAAATACCTCAAGAGATTGTATGTCAGGTGTCTGACTTTCTGTGATATTTATTACGCGAATATCTTAGTTTCACATGAATGCACATTCGCACGTGCCTATTTCGGAAACAATTTGTTACATTAATGTTACATTTTGATAGATATTTTGTAATGTGAGAACCAGGCATTAGTTATACACGATATAATTTATTTCATCATGTTAACATTGATTTAGAACACAATGAATGTGAATGACATTTCAAAGAAACCAAACAGGTAAATGTCGCAGGTGTGCAAGGTAAATTGTTACTTGTGTCATAAAACAACCAGAGCTTCCAATAGCAACAGCTTTTAGTATTCCGACCTTCAGTCAAATTAGTAATTTTCTGTTTCAGATTATTTGGATTATGACTGAAGGTTATAATAATTTTCCTTTCAAATACATATCAACAATTTCAGCCTCGAAAAATTACAGTGAAAATGATCATATAATTTTTTTGCCGTAAATTCAGAATCCTAATATGGCTTTTTCTGTATTGTCTGTCTACATTCCCAGCATATGCCAGTAGACAGGGACAAACCAAGGACTTATAAACTCTACATTTTATTCATCAAAGGACCGAGGAAAAACTGTACTGACAAACTAGATGAAGTGTCTTGCCGAAAGACAATAGTGTATCGTACAGTGAGGACTCGAAACCCCAGACCACAATCGCTACACCAACCGCTTCTACTACTATGTAATCTATTTCATGTTCAGGACAAAAACGTATGGGCCATGACGAAAAATTTATGGGTCGCATAATCTTTTCAGATTGTGAAAACTTTACTTAACACGAACGAAGACAAACGAAATTAAAGTGTGTCAGTTTACTTCTGTTATGTGTGCATTATCACAGTTCCATGTAAAAAATATACCATCAAAACATTTGTACTTCAGGTATGGTATTAGTTTTGTTAATTTCCATGTGTTAGGCTTTCAGCTGCAAATTATAATGAGAAAACACTTTTGAATTTAGTGTCTGTGTCTTCGCATAACCCATAAATCTCTGACAGCACTGGAATTTATAATAAAATGTCTAGATAATTATTTTTAAAATTCTTTAACTTATTGAGGGGGCCCCCATCGGTGAGAAAAAGCACAATTCGTAGGGGAGAAAAAAAAAGTATATGTAATTTCTACATATTAGTAGACACTAAAATCGATTAAAATAAGCCTTTGAAAATCCTAAATTGACAAAATGTTCGAGGGATTCGCCACCTGGACCACCTCCAAAATTTTTTTCATGGGAGGCTGACCACGCCCACTTTCTTTTGTAGGGGAAATCTGACCCTTCGGGGCCCCCACTCCCGTCGGGCACCTCCGAAGAGAGGTCATTATTTGAAACAAGATTTTTTCGAGAGCGGAACAATTGGTTGGAGTGTTAAAATAGCATCGTTTCATTTCATGCAATTCAGTACAAAACATCAAGGCATGTTGTAATATGTATTCTGAAATAAGTGCCATAATGTTTTATGGAATATATCTCTAATAAGATATGTTGCACTTAACTGAGAGTGACACAGAGCGAAAAAAAAAAACTGATGTATGGTTCGGCACATATTGAAGAGTGGTGTTAATTTGAGAGGTGCTAGCAAATTTACAGTAATACACATTTTTATAGCACACCATATAAAGTGATGAAGCAGATGGTGAGGTGAAGTAGGTTAAAGGTGAAAAATGAAGAAAATGTGAAAAAAATGAGGTGAAACAAACAATGGTGAAGAAAGGAAGTTGAAGAATATTGATACTACTGTATGTAGTAATGTATCTACTCTATAGGGCAAGGTATAAGGCGGCACTCCAGAAAGCTGATCTTCCAGACATTCGCTACTAAAATGTTTTTCAAATATTTACCTTATCTCTCTTATTTCTTAAATAGCGCCCTCCTATTTTCCCATCGTTCTCCTCCAATCAGCTACCAGTACATAATGCCAATACTCCCAGATATGCCAATTTACACTACGTACGTCTTATATAACGCATGTCAAAGACTTTATGCCCTTCACATTTATTTCCATAGTTTTTTGATCAAATGCTTATAAACATACTCAGCATTGGCAGATCTAAGAATTTAAAATAGAGGGAGGGAGGGGGGGGGGGGTTTCACAGAAGGAGAGAAATAAATATATATACAGTATATGTGAGGTCTCACCACGAAATACTGGCGCCGCCATTGGTTCAAAATATGGAGCTATTAATTGAGTACTTATACTTGTACTTATTAGGTACCCATTATACTCCTAGGTGGTTGGGGTAAACTTTAAGTAAAATGCTTTGCTCAAGTCATCTCAAAGCAACAAATGAAGTGAAGATTGAGAAACCGAATAGCTGCACCAAACACCCCTGCATAGGCAGGAAGGTGAAATGTGAAAGCAGAAGATGTGAAAGTGAATTGAAATAGGCAAAGAAGATGAAGAAGAAAGTGAAGTTGAAGAAAATATGGTGAAATGAATATAGGTGCTGATGATGGCTAAGGTATAAAGAAGACTGGGAATAAACCAAAGGTTTCTGAGTAGAGGAGAAGGTGAAAGAAGGTAAATGAAGAAGTACACAAAAGATGAAGAAAGAGGTGAAAAGGGGAAATTAAAAAGTAATGTAAAAAAGGTGAAAAGAACAACAAAAAAAAAAGGAAGAGATAATGAGACAAAAACTGTAAACTATATTATTATTAAGAGAAAATTTGTATAAATATATTATTAATATAAAAAGTTAAGTACAACTTATTTTGATTTACTTATTTTCTATATATTTATCTGATAATTTAAAACAAATATATTATTTATTTCAAATGCTTTAATAAAAAAAAAAATCACTAAATTATCTGTACCACTGCTACTATTACAACACAATAATTTATGTATATTGGCAGTTACTACTTTTTATCGTTTTGTTTTCCACACATGTGAAATCTTCTTCTCTTATGAAATTCATCCTTGACTGTTAATTTCTTCATTTAAGACTTGTTTACAGTCCTAAGGCATCATACTACCTTCCTCCCCAAATCCTGTCATCAAATTTATGTCCGCTGCTAAATTCTCAGTCTTAGGGAATCCTCTGGAACAGGCAATGTTAAATATTAAAGTAGCAGTATACACAAGAATTCCTGGCGCTTGTTTTCATCCACCTATGAATGTCAACATCCTGAGCTCCCTACCCTGTTACTGGTATTTTGTACCTCTAATCCTCATTCATAACCAATCTTGCCTGCCGAATATTTTAGTGTCGTGTACGCGATATACATAATATACGACAAACGGGGACAGTTACTCTAAGTGAGTTTAAGTAATGTTATCAGCTATCTATTAAATTTCTCGCTATCAAGGTCATGGGCAGTAATTGTTGAACATGTTATTGCACGAAAGTGAAGCATAGCTATTATCGATCACATCAATGCCCGTGAACTGTTGCCGTTAAGGTTCAACTCAAGTAATGAATGTTACCCTCCCGGAAGGACGTCAACCCCAGGTAAAATAACGACTTCAAGAGAGTAACATTTATATAAATGTTACACAATGTAGTCTATCATCGTCAGTAAAATAACGTTGAATTTTGACCACCACTTTAAAATCTAACATACTGTACAGTAAGCTATTAGTTCATTTTTCAGCCTTCACCCCAATATACACCAGGATAAAAATACACTATTTCACAGAAGCTTCTATCATAATTGTCAACGTCCAGTACCAGCTTGTTTCATTTTTTCATTTTAGTTTTTAGTTTAAAACATTATTTTTTTAACATTTTAAACACTCGCTGAAATAGATACTACCGGTAATTTTCTTTTTTCTCTGCTTTAGTGTGCGTGGATTGGGTGTTACCAGCAGGAAACAGCTTGGCACGGTATTTGCGATTGGGCTCGAAACCTTGGAATTGGACAAAGTAAACGACCTACGAAGCGAGTACCTGAAAGGTTTAAACGCCAAAACGCCGAATACTAGCTAATAAATTATGGAATTCTCATATTCTAGTAAAATTTAAATAATCTGGTTTTAGATAGTATAACAGGATCAAGATCAAGTAAAATACCGTAATGCCACTAGCAAAAAGGTACAGAAACAAAACATAGGTTAGATAACTCTACATACAAAAGCAATCTAGGCTATATGGTACTGTACAGTGCTAGCTTCTTCATTTAAACTATTTAATAAAAAGAATTAACACATTTTTATGAGCCCTTCATTGAAATCATCATATTGTATCTATACTGTAGTTTGATTTATCCTCAGTCAAATAGCTTACTTTTAATTAACAATCCCAATTAAAAGACCACTTTACTATTCTAATTAGAGACCAAAGCTAGCTACTAAAATCCATGGAAACCCCAGTCCCAAAAGTGATCTTGAATTGGAGGGAGACAAGTATTTAAATCGACTGCACACAAATATATTTCAATCTGTAAATCGGGCTCTTTCCTATGCTTTGGAGAATTAAGCTTGTCTACACAAGCAAAACATTAAGATACAGTAGGGCCTACAGTGTACGCCCAATGGAAGGTTACAGTAGCTGGAATTATTATTGAAAGCTGTCAAGCAATCGCATTGTCGAGCAATTGCGTAAATGCATACACCCTTATTCTTTGGATGGCAGACAGTGTCGCCTAGAAAATTAACTTATTTGATCTTAAATTAATTGTCATAATTGAATGTTTGAGAGTTTTTACAGATTTTATTACCAAACAGTATATCATTAATATTTACATTACAAAAGATATACAGTCACAATACTGCGGCCTTCACCTGAGCACATTTTTATTGGTCTTTATTTAATTTATTTGACATTGACTTACAGTCTTAGTCAATAGAATCCTGTTTATCATCACATTGTGGAAAAAGAAAAAAGCCCATCAGGGATGAGTAGGAATTGAATTCACCATTGTGCATTCAAGAATGTAATTTAGAGGCTAATCCCACTTTGGAGTTTAAAGCATTAATGGTGGAAAATTTACAATTGCTTACAACTTCACCGGTAATACCCGTGTATGATAGTCTTACACGTTTTCCGTTTTATCAATGCGCACTATATCTGCTGCATGTTACATACTATTGTTGTAATACTTTATATGTATATCTAGGCTTAAGCTATCAATGTCAGTTTTGATACATTGTATGGTTGATTATATCCGTTGTGTTTGTCCTGTTGTAATTTACTATTTTTAAAATATTCAACTTTTTAGAATAATCTTATTACATTACAATATATTTTCAATTAAAAAAGGTTTTCAAGGGTAATATAACTAGAAATTGCAAATTGCAAGTGAAGTGCTGCGAAGTACAACTGCATATAAATGTTCTTCGAACAAAATTATTTATGCGAGTCAAGTGAAATTAATGAATAATAAAAATATAACAAATAATATGGGACACGACCCATTGTCTATATTAGAACACTTCTCATTGGGTAACAAAGTCGTAATTTTTCATTTTTCTCAAAAAGTGTCTATAGTGGTGAATTATGGTTTAGGTTTTTTTTAATAAAGTTTCAAAAATTTCTATGTATGTGGAAAATGTAGTTGATTACCAAAGGTGACAATTTTTATTTTGAAGACTGCATGGTCTAGGAAGTGTACATTTTTTAATGGAGCAAGTTTCCAAGGGTGGGTTTTCTAGGGGCGAGTTTACTGCCAAAGAGTGTTGCCAAAGTGCGAGCCAGCGTGTTATTTGATCACAAGTGCGAGACATCGCAAGTGTGAGCCAGCGAGCCATGACGTCACGACAATAGATACGAGACGTTACTCGAGTTGTGCGAGGTTATCGGCTGAGATTTGTGGAGTACAATTCAAAAAACAACTATAGGTCTAATAATGAATCATTGTGATGTTAAATAGACAATGTTAGCTATCAAGGAGCGACGTTGTTTTTCATTGGGACCTTCGTCCCTTCAAGGCTAGGACTATACCATCCTAGCTAGTCTAGACTTAGGTTGGCACGTGTTGGTTAGTCTACAAACGTCGCCTAAAGTAATTGATTTTACCCGGCAGAACGAAAGAAGAAACTCCGCTTTTCAGTCGTCTTAGGCGCTTGTTTTTTGACAAACAATGACCTTTCAGAGGTCAAATTGCTGTCAAGAATATGAATTGGCTGCTTCGCAGCAATTATGACTATATACAGCACAGTTCGATTTTACTCCAAAATTTTTTCTATATTATATAATTTAGTGATCAGAGAACCTTTAAAATTGTACTGACATATTATTTTCATATAGTTGAAAGGCTGAGTAGTAAGATGGAGGCGCTGCTAACAGCCTTAACATTAGCGGTGGAATGAGATGCTCCTCGCCCTGTGTTCCGTTCGTAAGAACTTTGAAAATTTGAGTGAATCCATCGCACCTTTTGGTCCCTGTAATTGTGGAATGATGTGAACGTGAAACTCTACTAATAGCTGTTAAGAATTAACAAAACCCTGTTAAAAAGTAATTCAGCACATTGATGCCACAAGTTATGGGGTTCTTGTTTTACCTTTTATATTATAACTAAAATATAAACTAAAATATGTTGACCTAAAAGACCCTTTGAAGTTTCCAGAAGTATTAAATCACAGAGAATGCCCCTACCCCAAAAAGCATACTTTGTTTAGGGTGGCGTATGCGGGTCATTCGAACTTAGTGGTGTGACGGCCCTACCCTATGATGCATACTTACAATTGTATTGTGTTTGTGTTATATTGACCCAAGAAGGCACTTGAATTGAATTGAAAATTAAAGTCATGTCAGCATTTTCATATAAGGCACATTCTGATGAGTTAGAAGTAAGCTTTGAAGTAGCAGTTTACTTGTTGTAAGCCTTGGGTAGTGCCCGTGAAGACACTCTTTGTATTAAGTTACTTCAACGTTACAGCAAACGATTTACTCCTGAGCAGTCTCAGGAGTAAGTGTGCTACTTTGAAGTACACAAGAAATGCAAGGAACACGTACTCAGGGTAGCGACGTGTAGATGCACTTACTTCAGAGCTCGCAAGTTAATACAACTTTTTTTATGATCCCAATTTTTTTCAAAAGATAATTACAAATGAGCACTAAAATAACATTTCCAGTAATGTTTAAACCTTTGTAGACACAATGTTTCCATAATTGTTTACAATTTCAAGAATTTGTGTGCAAAATCACCGTTGAGAGACAAGTGGCAATTATCACTTGGAAAATTTGCCTAGGGGTACTTCTAAGCTCTGAACTAGCTTTTAGGTAAAAATAGCATTATGCCCTGGGTAAACATCATGTCAACGCTCGTCAGAAGTAACGTGCGCATAATATTTTATGTCCGAGTAACTTTACTTCAGATGGAAGGTCGTCTGAACATAACTACAGATAACATAGTTACCTGTTCTAACTGTACAGGTGTACTGAACTCATGGTGGTGATGCACAGAGATAAACTTTGGGTCCTTCAAACTCAACCTTGCTAGATCACGCACTGATCTGCAAGAGAATACATAATCAAGCGTCAAATCATACACACTGCCCTCAACCCCATTATGTTTCTTGTTCACAACATTTTAATCCACTATGATAATTACTGCAAAAATTTTGAAGAAGGTAAACTAGAGGGCAGGTTGTATAGTTAAGTGGAGACATTACTCAAATGATAAGCGAACCTGCACAGTTAATAGAAAAACCGGTTGAGAGAGAATAATCAACGCATGCAAAAAAAAACTTCACAACATGTGAAATTGGCACAAGGCTAAAGTAACTTACTTGGTTTGCGTGGCTGAGAACAAAAGCGTTTGCCTATCGTTTGGTATGTTCTCAATAATCGCATTCATGGTTTTCTCAAATCCGAGGTCAAGTATTCGATCAGCCTCATCAAGGACTGAAATAGAAAACAATAATTATTTAGTTCTGAATCCGTACGAGGCCTACTGCACCCCAAGGATAACATACCCACAATGCATTGCTATCTTATGTAAAAATTTACGAAAGATGAAGTATATAATTAGTTTGTTATATTTCAATGAACCTAAGTATTAATAATTTACAATGAATTTCATTAAAACTTCATAATTCATTTTAATAAATGTTATTCATGCAATTACTGACATTGGCTTAAATCCAAAATATCATAATTTATCATAATTCTAAATAAATTTGAATAAGCTCACGATGCATTTCGAATAATCATTTATCATCAAAAATTACTTGTCAACACTAATTGAAATCAATTTCGTTATTTCTTCCTCAGTTTTATAATTAGACTTAATGTGCTAATGTAAATGTATGTACACGTACAGCAGTTGTAAAAGTATTAGTAACTGTCAGAGCAGAAGCATATTTATATCTAAAATACAGTTGGGTGAAATGCGGTCCACGAGCCACCTGTGGCCAGATGGCAATTTTGTTGAGTCCTGAAAAAAATTAATCAAAATCCCTAGTGTGCGTCCTGCCTACAATCTTTGACTAGAAAACCTCTTGTTTTTATGGCTTGTCGTCAATCATCTGTAAAAATTGCAGTAGTAATATAAAACCAGAGCATAAGCGGTATACAAACAGTGCATGCAAGTTTTTGTAAGCACACTGGAAGCTAGCTTGAGTGAAGCAAAAATTTACGTTGGCTCTTCTACCCATTTTTAAGCCCACCCCACTCCCCGATCTATGGTATGCTACATATGCTTCTTTCTCACTGAAGATGTTTCTAAATTTGATTGGTAGGATTTCCAAGTTGGGAGAAGACAATTATGCTAATGAGCTTCATTAACACAGCTAATTGTACTTTGAGCATGGTGATACTCATGGCCATCTGACTTCAGTTGAGTTGACAAAATAAATACAGTAGCAAAAAACTTCAGACATTATACTTTTGTGTTGAATTTGTTAGTTTGCAGATGATTTATGCTTGCTTGGGGGAGTGAAGGAGATTGTGGAAAATTTCTGTGACTGTGAGACTCCCTCGACTCATGGTAGACTCGAGACCCCTGTTTAGTTTTCATAGTATACTTTACGCAACATGACGGAAAGATGGGTGGACGGTGGTTTTGTGCTTATCAGAGCGTGAAGACCACAGTAAACAATACGGCACTTAACCCGAATTGACATTGTCGACGGCTCCCAGTCCTCTTGTGTAAAGTGCCTATTATGTGTACAGCACACCAAACTTCTAGGTGCTAAAGTGGTGGACAGTAGTAGTAGAAGTGGTGGGTTTTCAATTTAGAATTTACTTCTCACAACTAAAGCTTTCTTGATGTTGGACCTCTCGGGAGACCTTTACTGAGTTGTATTGAAAAAGCTTTTTCAAGAATAATTAATTTTTTGCACTATAAAATTGTAAAAGAATATTTCAACAAAAGTTATGTAAGATTTAGAACTATGAGCATAATGTACACCAACACAGTCACACTCTACCAACTTCAAACCACTGTCAGGATGGTTAAGTCACATAATAGATAAAGAGACTGGATGCCGCTGAAGCATGGCTACTGATGTAAACTCAAGGAAACAAACAAAAATGTAATTCTCCATTTGTATCATTGTTATCATTCTAAGAATTAAAGGTGAATGACCTAAGAAACAAGAATACGAAAACAGATAAATATAAATATCACAGTTAGCATAGTTTTGTTACTAAGAATCAGAAATAACTAGAGTAAATAGAAATAACTTATTGTTAAATATTTTCGATAAATTGACACAAATATCATCCATAAATCAGAAACTACGAAAAAAAATGGAAAAAATACTGGTACGTTTTCATAACGTTTTTATAACAATAAATTTATGGAAATATCAAATGAAAATATTTAGAAGAAAATAACATTAGTTTTCCTACCAAGAATTTTAAGATTGGAACATTCAAAGTTTGCAGTCTCATCCATATGTTGCAGTAATCGTCCAGGAGTGCACACTACTATATTCGTCTGGCATATTCTTTCAGCCTCGGATTGGAGATCCTAAATGATAAACAGGAAAGAAAAGTCTGATCAAAATGAATCTCACATGAAATAAAATAAAAAACATTACAGTAACCATTTATCCTGTTATACTTGTTTTAGATGTAAACATTCTGAGCCCTCAGTCTTTGATAGGTTTATGTGCTATTTCGCTATTTCACTAATTGTTTTATATTGCAATTTTACATACTAGATTGCTCGCTTACCCTCTAGTAGGTCAACGTGGCAATTTCGATAAAATAAAAAGAACAATAGGACCACTAAAGGAATATATTTTGCATGTTATCTCGCTCAGTTATTTTAAATAATAATAATAATAATAGATGGATTTATATAGCGCAAATAAATGAGGTCTCTATGCACTTGGGACTAGATGTGGCACTTTTTCAATAACTTTACTTAATGTAATTAAAATGTAATTTTCTTTACTTAATGTAAGAAATTTAGTGGTAGTTAAGATACAGGTTTTGATAGCAGTTCCATATGATTTTTCATAACCTAAAAAGGGCAGCTAAAGCAAGGTTTACTGTAACTCATTGAGAAGCCAAAAACTGACTGTGTTTGTTAACCGACTGTGCTTGAAAACCGACTGTGCTTGAAAACCGAGTGTGCTTGAAAATTGACTGTGTTTGATTGTTGCCTTTTTGGCATTCAATTTAAAATCCCGACACAGAAGTACGTACAAATAATGTTGGTCTTTAGGCTTTCCAGATAAAAACCACACATGCCATCCGACAGGCCATGTGTACTAAACAGCTAAAAATTCAGTGAAAAATGACTGTAAAAGTCATTATTTTCCCTCAATTAAGCTGAAATACGGAATTGTATTCACTTCATTACAGTAGATGGAGACTTCGATGATCTATGTTATAGTTTTTCAGATCGGTAGGTTTCTAATCCCATACATTTTTTGAGACCCTCGGTAAGTCCATTATGCCTATAGACTTTGAAATAAGAAAAATTATAATATAGATTCATAATGCATTTCTACATGGAAAGTTTCTTTTTTAAAATGTAACATGTTAATGATATTCAAGTATCTTCTTTTATCTTTAATCTAAGTTTATACTGTTTATTCATACAAAGAATAAATAAATAAATATATTAAAATCTTGCAAATCCAAAACAAATGCCTGTATGTCTTTGTTGGGACACCATTTCTACAGTAATGTGAATTAAACAATAAATTTGGCAACCCTTTTAAAACATTTAACACTCTATAGCAGAATTTAAGCTTATCTGGTTGGCAATGCCATTTTAATCATTTATTAATTGACTGATCATTGATTTTGTTTTAGTAAAAATTATAAAACTCCGATAACCAACTATTTAGTCTAAAATACAAAACTACAATGTACTACAAAATCAGTGCAGGAAAAAAATTAAAATAAAAATGTAATAGATACTGACTCCTTGCCTGTAACCAGTTTGTCCCTTAAGAAACTTTTGATTTAAAGTTATTCTTCCTGAAGCAGGTTTTAATTTCACATGGAAGATTATTCATAAAGTTATCAATCTGCACTCGGGGGATAAAATGCATGACCATGACTAATAGAACGGGGGAAAAAATTATGACAAAGCTAATAAAGTCGTCGTTGACTTCTTCACCTTCTTCAGGTTTGATCTACTTTGCAATCTGTTGTTTTTATGTGAGTAATTAAGGTGCTCACCTTATAAGCTAAGGATCATAGGTTCAATCCATGCTAAAAGGCAGGATTTAATTTTTTTTGCTTTCTTCATTGATTTCTAAGCAGGGTGTTCCACTCAGCTACAGTATTATGCTGGTTTTCAATGGAAGACCTTGAAATATAAGCTTAACTACAGTACATTTTATATACAAAATAAGATTTTACTGATGTTTAAATTCATTACCCCATTGCCATGCTTATATAGCGCCACCATTGTAAGTAAAGGTCTACTAATTAAAGACCCCTCCAAGTATAGACCACTTTTCTGTGGTCCTAAATTTATAACTGTCTTTAATCTTTATTATTCTAATTAGGGACCAAAGCTGCTAAAGACCATGGAAAACCTGTCCCAAAAGTAGCCTTTAATTGGAAGGAGACCTACTGTAGGTTGTACTATTTTCACATAACAAATAACAGTATGGTTTTTAAGCATTACAATTTTTCCCAAGCCTTTATGTTTCCCCAGCCTATTATAATAATTCCCAGCCTTCTGTAATGCATCCCTAGATTTTTGTAATACTACCCCCAGCCTTCTGTAATGCTACCCCAGCATTTAGTAATGCTTCTCCCAGCTATTTGTAATATTTCCCCATCCTTCTTTAATGCTTTCCCATATTTTATTATACTTCTCCATCGTTTCATTATACGTCCCCTTCCTTTCATAATACATCCCTATAAATTAATGATTCCCCCATCCTATAATAATAATTTCCCCAGTCTAACCTAGTTTTGTGGCATACAAAACTGTACAATATCAATGTCAGCTATTGTAACTAGGGCAGGTTAATTTAATAGTAGTCTGTATGATTTCAAGTATGACTGGGCAGTGCCAATGCCTCTCTAAATCTATGGAGAAAAACCAATTGATTCCACTTCATCATGTTCCCGATTATCGGCAAATACACATCACGAAAAATGAAGCTGAAACAAGACGGGACGAGAAAAATGCCATTCCTGCTTTATAACAACAGCAGAATAGTAAATGTGAAGGTTGTGGAGATTACTGCGATGCATTCTGCACATAAGGAACAACTGTGGCTGTGGTTTACCACAGCTTCTGGCAGCATTAGAATAGAAATCTGATGACGACAACGATGATGATAATGATGATAATGGTGACGACAATGATGATGATAATGATGATGATGATGATAATGGTGACGACAATGATGATGATATGATGATCATGATAATATAATAATGATAATGATCTTGATGGCGATTATTTCTAAATTTCTGAGTATGTTATAACATACCTGTAGACCAACACAGGTGGAGCTATTTAATTGTAAAGCATGAAGAATGGAGAGCAACATAGCTCAGTTGGCTAACAGTGGTAGCCACTGTGTGTGCACTGAACTGAGGAGATTGGTACACTGTTCAATTCTATCCGCTGTGCTCTTTGTGTTTTAGCTAACAGTCAGGCATGCAAGTTTGTGGCAGCACCAGGAGGGGGGGAGGGAGGAAACAGGTCAAGCCTCCCCCCCCCCATTAGACAAAGCTCGTCAGGCAATCGGACTAAAAAATATATAAAAATAGGCCCACACCAAGCCAACACATGTCTGTCTCAATTAGAGAGTGTTATTTGTGGCCATCCAGAGGTTCCTATTCTTAAAAAAATCTCATTTGGGAGGGGGAACCAGCTCGGGCCTACCAGCCCAAGTCCCCCTGTCGGACAGCTCAGCCCCCCAGAAAATATATCCTAGAGCCGCCACTGATGCAAGTGTAGAAAAGTGCACCGTCTTTCGGATGAGATGTTTAAGCTGCTGATCCTGTGTGCAATAATGTCTCATGTGCACGTTAAAGGACATAGTACACTCTTCAAAAAAGAGTTGGGGATTCTCTTATGGTGTACTGCCCAATCACCACAAGAACCCCCCCCCCCCCACTGGAAGAAATTCTTTGGATTTCCGTGGCTTATCGTTGGTGTTATCGAATAAATAAATTCCAATCTGTCAGAGGTCACTATCGGGAATGACCTTCCTTTTTGAGTATACAGTAATGTGTCATGGACACTCTACCATCAGAATTCTGTCAAGGACATTTTTTTCTTTCTGACGGTCTTCACCAACTGGGGCCTCAACACCCTCCATTGGCACCATCAATGATGGCAATGATGTTAATGAAGACAATAATAATAATGGTGGTAATATACTGGAATGATAATTACACTGAGAATGGTGATAATGATGGTACAACTTTTTTTTAAGAACCAGTACAATTTTTCCCAGGCTCAGTGTTCTTATTTTTATGCAGATTTCACGCTCAAAATGTTCTTATTTTGTTTATATTTTTACACACTTTTCAAACATCGAAAATTATTATTTTACACCAGAATATCACTGTACTGTAATGAAGAGGGTATTGTATAGTATACAAATATTGACGTGCTCATGAGCGGAATAGTGAAATCTATTGGCCCGAGGTGATGTGGAGATCGTAGCCTATCGAACCGACAGCCTCCATAATTGTTGTTTATCGTCTACTCGCTGATCCGTGGTGCGGTCAAGGCCAATCTCTTTCATCGTAAAGGTTGCAGTCCCTCTACCATCAGCGCGATGGTGGGCATAAAGTTTGCACCACGCGACAGGTCAAAAAAGTACTATTTTTCAGGGGAATAATACTTTTTAATGGGAATAGCCAGCTTCTTTAACCTCTCAGACGCCTAGAATCTATGTATGAGGTACCGCGTATATAATATTACATAGTCACACCTACCGCACATAAGGTATAGATAAAATTTGTTGGGTTTTTATATTAAAAAAAAAAAAAACTCAGTTGACATTTTAACTCGGCCTCAATTTGTTCTTATTTTGTTCTTAATTTTTAAGCAATTTCAGCCTTAGTTGTTATAAAATGTGTTCTTATAAAAACAAAAAGCGTAATTTTGATGGTGGTTAATTTGAATGAAACCATATGAATTTCACTTTTTTGTTTCTCATAATAGTGACAAAAAGACATCTATCAACAATTGAACGCTAATGGTCTATTCTCCAGTGACCTTCTCATTTTGGCCTTTAGTGTCTTCTTGGAGACCTCACAATTTTTTCTAATATAAATACTTGAAACCAAAGAGAGGTTTTGTCCTCAGTTACGCAAATGCACCTAAACTCAAGAAACATTGTCTGGTTTCACTAGGCCTGATAAAAAAACCACCTTAATATCAAACTACTGACTTGCTATAACACTTACCAACTCTTAACTTTCACTGAAATATTATTTATTAAGTTTTTACTGATTTTGTTATTTTGTTGCACGTCTTTACGGCTGTGCCTCTGTTATAATAGAGAAGCAATAAAGTTACTTACTTACTTACTTATTTTTTGTAACTGTTTTTTCAAAGTTCTGGTATAAATACAGGGTTCATATTACTAAGCATGTTAAACAATTTTTTTCTGATAAAAACTTGGGGTCAATCAGAGAATTGTAATCTGTTGTACATCTCAACTATCTTATGGGCAACATAATGTAGGAACTCACACAAAACATGATTTTGCATTATTTTTTATTCCATTGTTATAAACATTATACGGGATGAATCACTAAACTTCCCAGGGTTCAGCAAGGCCTCCCACAGGATTTTCCTTGATATTAAACATGTGAATACAACATGGTGCCCACTTGCAGAAGACATATAGCCTGTTACTTTTGGTCAATTTCATTGTCTACACTTTTTCTAAAAAAAATACATGATAAAAAACATGCAGAAAAAAATAATCACATTAACAATATCTGGTGATAGTATTAATGGCTGCCAAAATTCCATGAGTATATTTAAGTTCTCCATGACATGAGGTGATAACTATTAATAAAAATAATTTACATTTAAAATAATAAACCTTGTAAAAGCATGTTTACAATACCTACAAGGCTCACTTATAATCATTCCAAGGCCAAATTATAAAAATACTAATTTTGCTAGTTCAAAGGTCATGGAGCTATATAATTTGCTTTATTTAATGGCCTTGTGGCCTCTGAAAATTAAAAGCAAGGTAAAAGAGACAAATCAGAAAGGTTATTGCCTTGATTGTGTCATTGGAGAATTTTTAGAAGCTGTCAAGATATACCACACCCCTAAAATGAGAATAGGCCACACCTTCCAAAAAATATAATATATGTCTCCCCTGTAATTAAAAACGATATCCAATTAAAGATCAAGTGTATTTTATCTTTATTCATTTAACTTAATTAGAGATCAGAGCTGTTATAGACCATGGAAATCCAAGTCCCAAAAAAGTGTTCTTTAATTGGAGTTGGCGGAAGACCTGTATAGTGATAATGCTTCATTACAGTACGATTCTCCCTCATCAATCAGGACCTTTCACTCAACAAGAAACATCTATACACTAAATATTTTCCATAAATCTGATTTACAGGGCAAAAATGTTAACAAAAAGTCCAGGTCAGCAGTTTAATTACAACCAGTGAAGTACAAATGTAACTGGGATATCTCTCAAGAAATTCCTACCAGACCAACATTTTCAGAAGAGATAAGTGAGTAGCACTTATTTCAATACATAACATTGATGCATTGAAATTTTTAAATTTAGTGGCAAAATGGTGGAGGGGGGGCCTGGGTGCATGGGCGGATGCAGCCTGCCAGAAAAAAGGGGGTGAAGCAAGCAGCCTTGGGCTGGGGGCCAGGGGCCCGCCGAGGGCCCCCGGCGGGGTCCAGGGGCAGAGCCGCTGGTGGGGCGAAGCCCCCTTGAAGCCCAGCACATTTGAGGAATATGAGGTTGTATTGAGTCGATTTTGACTATCTAGCATGGTAGTTTTCAGTAACAAATAAATAAAAAAAATAATAGGTGTATGTCTTTTAAAAGAAATTTTAATATACAGTGTACCTGCAAAATGCAACTATGACATGTGTCATTAAATTAGTAATAATTCATCTACTCACAACATAATCTTTGACAACATACAAAGGCTCATAAATGTATACCATTTCAAAAGAGAAATTTCACTTCTAGAAAACATGATGAAGTTTCTCAGCAACATTGAACATAAAAATCAACAAAACAACAAAATCCGCTACTGTATACAGGTATTAACACTGAGTAAATTATAAGTGTTCTATTTCTCACCAAGTGGATTTATGAATAGCATTCTCCTAGGGTGTTTTTGGTAGGAAAAGAA